>NC_138548.1:370994839-371254839 GCF_964273705.1 Natrix helvetica
CTTCTCCAGTCCAACTTATATTTCTCATCTGAATGGTCCTTCAAATATGCTGTGATTTTGGCCATCTCTGCTAAGTTTACTACTACTCTGTTATTAACTTTTCAAAGAAAACCTTTACGTGTTCCGCCACTAAGGATGACTTTTCGGTGAAGGTCTGGAGACGGTGCAGGCAGAAAGAAGAACTGGTGGCCCTGAGGGAGGAGGAGATGGATCAGATCCTGGCTATGGACATCTCACTTGCAGCACCATCTGGGCTGTGGGAAGGGCCTTAAGTTCGGCTCATATCTCCACATTCAAGAGATCAGTGAGGCACAGAGGCATGAAGGTAGAAGCTCCAAAGCTGACGGCTTGGCAGGTATTTTTTCCCATCAGGCCATTGGTGGGTTCCTACCGGTTTGGACCAGTTCGGATGAACAGGTACCATGTTTCCCTGAAAATAAGACAGGGCCTTATTTTCTTTTGACCCCCGAAATAAGCACTTGGCCTTATTTTGGGGAGGTCTTATTATTATTGAGGTGCAGGAGGTGGTAAGCGTGGTCACCTCATGGCTTCTACTGTGTTGCAATATTTTCAGGAGGGCTTATTTTAGCACATGAGCTCAAAACCTGATTGGGCCTATTTTCCGAGGAGGTCTTATTTTCGGGGAAACGGTAGTAGTTTGGCAGCCTGGGTTGCTGGAACCAGCAGCAACCCAGGCCTATCCCATCCTTGAACCGGTTCCCCAGGCACTGTCACCATCTTGTTCTTCAGTTCTGTGTATGCGCAGAACAATTTTAATTGTACTGCGCATATGCATGCAGGACGCATCAAGCGTGTATGTGTAAAGCGTGCACACAAGCGAACTGGCCTACCGGACCCCACTTCCCTGCATCAGGCTTGTAGCATATCTTCTGCAGATGGGTTCTCAGTTTTGTAAGTGGGTGTATTGGTTACTTATTCTGAAATTTTAAATTATCCTGTAACTCAGATCCAACCTAATTGCAATATATCTTTCATTTCTTTTTGCTTTCCGTTCTCCTGATCTGCGTTTTTGCAATAATTTTCTCCTTTTTTTAAGACAATACTTTGATTTCTTTTTTATTTCCATTCTTTAATCCAATTTCACAATGTAGAATACAAATAAAAATAGGGAGATGGGGAAGGGAAAATGGAGGAAAGAAAAGTTTGGGATGCAAACAAACAAATAAACACTTCCGATGTCCTTTCTAAACTCTTCTTTCCTTTCCCTTTCCAGCTTCACCCTTCCCTTCAAAGCCCTCAGTTTCACAATAATTCCATAAATGGGGTATAGTTGGATGAGAAAGGAGATCTGTCGGTTGACCTGGACATTTTGAACTAGATTGTTTTCTAGTTAGTTTCACTCGCGAGGTTTTTTATAAGGGGATTCAATGGGCGAAAGGGCGAGGAACGCGACAAAGCTGGAAAGATAAGAGGCGTACCTCACAGCCCAACACCGCCCACCTCGCCCCAATGATAAAGGCAGCCTGCCTGGTTCCCTTCCCCGCCGTCCCTTTAGTGAGGGGTGGGAGGGGTGGGGGGGAGAAGCGAGACACATGTCCTAGCGCTACCAGAGACTGACAGCTCCGTCGCGTTCCTCGCCCTTTCGCTCATTGAATCCCCTTGTAAAAAAAATCTCGCGAATTGAACTCATGAGGGTTTTTTTACAAGGGGATTCAATTGGCGAAAGGGTGAAGAACGCGATGGAGCTGGAAAGGTAAGTGGCACGCCTCGCTTCTCCCCCCCACCTGCCACCCCTTGTTAAAGGGACGGCGGGGAAGGGAACCAGGCAGGCTGCCTTTGCCATTAAGGTGAGGTGGGTGGTGTTGGGCCGCGCAGCGCACCTCTTACCTTTCCAGCTCCGTTGCGTTCCTCGCCATTGTATTCAGAGAAGCCCCTGGTAAAAAAAAAAACCTTCTCGCGATTTCAAGATGTTTGATTGAACTCGGAGAAGGTTTTTTTTTTACCAGCCGCTTCCCTGAGCACAATGGAGAGGAACGTGACAGAGCTGGAAAGGTAAAAGGCACACCTTGCTTCTCACCTGCTCCAGAAATAATAAGCTCTCCACTATAATAAGCCCAAGGCCATATTTCGTGGGGCAAAAGAAAATAAGACCCTGTCTTATTTTTGGAGAAACATGGTAGGAGGCAGAAGCCAAAGGGTGGGGGGCAGTGGGTGGGTGGAGCTACATTCAGTGTATAAGATGGACCCAAATTTTCACCCTCTTTTAGGAGGGAAAAAGGTGCATCTTATACTCTGAAAAATACGGTACTTCATTTCATTCCTCAGACCCTACCAACTTCTAGGTGTGTGGAAAGTTGTCATCCTGGATTCATGAAGATGGTTTTGGAAGGGAAACCCATCTGTTGCTACCATTGTTTTTCTTGTCCAGAAGGAACCATCTCCACCATGGAAGGTGAGTGATAGCTGAAAAGAGAGAAGAGGCACACTTTGGGGAAGACCATGGCCTCTGACTTGCTCATGGAAGCATGTTTTGGAAGGCATTTTTAAACTTGACTGTAAAAAATATTTTCTTTTAATACGTATAATTCTTAGGGAGTTACAAGAAATAGTCTGGTAATTTAAATAGGGAGTAGTATATTAAAAACAGCAGATCAATCAAGAATTTGAATTAGAAGAGAAATGACATTTCTTTTTTTTCATGTTATTTATTGGTGAACCTGTGGCATTTTTTCTTGGTGTCTCTGCAGAAAATGAGAACTCCTTTTATGAATTTTTTTTTAATTTTTATTTTCAAACATGTAGCCACAAGTATACCATTACATCTTAACAATTACTATTTTGTATTATCCAGTATTATACCAATTCCTCTTGCCATCAATACACAACAATTGTTGTTTGCTCTTCTGCTTTCTATACACCATATTATACCCTATTTCACCTCCGCCCTCTCTCCTCTCCCTCTCTCCTCCTCCCTATCTCCTTTCTTCCCTCTACCATCCCTCTCCTCTCTACTTCCCCTTCCTCTCTCCTTCTCCTCTCTCCTCTTTCCACTCCTCTCTCCCCTACTCTTTCTCTCCATTCTGTTTCCATCTCTCCTATTCCCTCCCTCCTTTCCTATCCCTTTCTCCTCTCCACTCTCTCTGCTTAGTTTGCATGGTGTATTTCAGCATCCAAGCAAGTTTCATTCAATATTGAAGGCATTAATAATTGCATTCTAATAAACATCTTTCATACACCCTGTTTCCCCAAAAATAAGACCTCCCCGGATAATAAGCCCAATTGGGTTTTGAGCGCATGCGCTAAAATATGCCCTCCCCCGAAAATAAGCCCTGGCCCGAAAATATTGCAACGCAGCAGCAGCAGCCAGGAGGTGACCACGCTCGCCGCCTCCTGCACCTCCAAAATAATAAGTCCTCCCCGAAAATAAGGCCAAGCGCTTATTTTCCCTGTCTTATTTTCAGGGAAACACGGTAATAACTTTACCTACATCCCCCTAGAAAAGGAGAACTACTCATGCTTTCTCCTCTCCTCTCCTCTCCTCCATAGATAATTGTCCTTTGCAATAGATTGCTTAAACTTGCTAACCATTGCTACATACTTCCTTTCTCTACAGACAATTCTTCCACATTATTATTTTATTCCAACTCTGCATCTGATGGAAGAATCTGCTTTATGGTAGTTGTTAATTTTGCTCTTTTCAGTTGCTGAGAAATGCACAAATTGTTCAGTGGACCAGCATCCAAGCATCAACCTAGATGGCTGTATACTTAAGATTGAGACTTTCCTATCCTACAAAGAAATGTTGAGGCTCATCCTAGCTTCCCTTGCCTTGTTCCTGTCTATGGCAACAGGATTTGTCTTCGGAGTATTCATTAAATTTCAAGCAACTCCCATGGTCAAAGCCAGCAATCGTGATCTCTCTTCCATCCTCCCCATCTCCCTCCTGCTTTCATTCTTGACCTCATTCTTATTCATTGGCCAGCCAAGAGTAACCACTTGTCTTGTCCAACAAATAGCATTCAGCAACATTTCCGTAGTCAGAACAACTAGTGAGCCGTGATGGCAGGCAAGTGGGTGAGGAGCAGGAGCGAGCAAACAACCAGAGAGCAGCTGGGCCACGGGTGTTACTCTAAGCAAGTGGCCAAGATGGGCGAGGTAAGGAGTGGCTGGGAGGGACAGGGTGGGAGCAACAGGGCGGGGAGAGCCATTGGTGTGATTAGCCACCGAACTGGGCAAAAAGTTAACATACTGTTTGGCCAAACAGGTGCGAACCGGCTGAATCCCACCTCCGATTAATATAAGGATATCTAATGGAAAAGTGAATCACAAACAGGTCCTATTCTTAACATTAGGCAGGGTTCAAGGTTACAGATTTCTTTCTTAGCATTAGTAGACAGGCAGCACTAGAACTAATCGTCAATAACCTAAAGTGGCACCAAAGTAGTGTTCTATAGTTCCGGGTCACCTTGCCCAGGAGTCTCTGGAGATAAGAGAGTACATTGAAGGACAACACCCAATTTCCTGAGTGTTGAACTATCTTCTTTCAGCATCACTTTCTAGACATGTCCAGAAAGGAAGGACGACAACTACTTCAGACCAATGCCCTCTAGGGGTATATCTATGATTTTTCACCATGTTTTTCTCCAGCTTCTCCTCCGCATATGGAGGCCAGAAGTAGTTCAGGTTCCCCAGAGGAGATGTTGCTTCTTACAGTAATTATGAAAATCCTGCTCTGTGAGATCTCTCCTGATATTTCTTCAGTGATTGCCCTTGATGTAAACAGCAGACTGAAGCAACTTGAAAGGGATCTTGCATCAGAAAAGGATACATACACTCCGTGTGGCACAAATTTTGGGACATTCAGGGACTGTGCTTCTTGAATGTACCTTTCCTTTCTTTCCTTTCCAGGTGAACTTATCTCTCTCTCAGTCAAGAAAGTCACTCTCATTTCCATCTTTGAATGGTGCTTTGAATTCTCCGAACTCTCTTGTTCTTCCTTAGAAATAGGAAGGGGATTGATTCACCCCATGAATTATGGATCTCCTCCTTCTACTTCTGCTGCTGCTGATGTCCCAGCCCGTCTCTGGGAAGCTGAGAATGAAGTGCTTGCTGAGTTTGAAGGAGCAGGAGGGGAAAAAACTACGGAGCTATTACAGGCCAGGAGACCACTTCATTAGCATAGTATCCATTGCCACAGTAATATCCCATATAATGCTGTCTTTCAACACAGCTCCCTACACTCAATCTCCCTTGTAAGTCATTCAGTGGGATGGAGTTGCATTCTCTCCATTTGCACTCCTAACACTCTTCTTCTTTTCTCTCAGTTACTCCTATATTGCAGGACCTGTTTAATTTCTGAATTATTGGATTTCCATAGCTTCTCTCTTATGTCTTATTTTAAGACACTCAAATGCAAAGACGGGGCAAACCCACCCCCCAAAGTATAAACTATTTCCTCCTCTTGTACAACCTGAGTTAATCACAACTAGCTTATTGAAAAGTTTGTTGCTGCCCAACCCATTTCTCTATTTTAATAATGATTCATTGATATGGATGGTTATTAAGGAATCTTGGAATTGTAGTGGACAATCATTTAAATATGAGCCAGCAGTGTGTAGCAGCTGCCAAAAAAGCCAACACAGTTCTAGGCTGCATAAATAGAGGGATAGAATCAATATCACGTGAAGTGTTAATACCACTTTATTATGCTTTGGTAAGGCCACACTTGGAATACTGCATTCAGTCCTGGTCACCATGATGGAAAAAAGATGTGTAGACTCTAGAAAGAGTGCAGAGAAGAGCAACAAAGGTGATTAGGGGACTGGAGACTAAAACATATGAAGAACGGTTGCAGGAACTGGGTATGTTTAGCTTAAGAGAAAGAAGGACTAGGGGAGACATGATAGCAGTGTTCCAAAATCTCAGGGGTTGCCACAAAGAAGAGGGAGTCAAGCTATTCTCCAAAGCACCTGAGGGTAGAACAAAAGAACCAATGGGTGGAAACTAATCAAGGAGAGAAGCAACTTAGAACTGAAGAGAAATTTCCTGACAGTTAGAACAATTAATGAGTGGAACAGCCTGCCTCCAGAAGTTGTGAATGCCCCAACTCTGGAAGTCTGTAGGAAGATGTTGGATAGCCATTTGTCTGAAATGGTGTAGGGTTTATTGTATTGTATTGATATTCAGTTTCTGACCCTAGTAGGAATAGAGAATGGCTTGTTTTTAGAATTGCTTTTCTGGATCATTTATAAGTCCTCTTTGCTGATGATTCTATTTGAATCTTGGTCATTGCACAAATGAAAAATGAGCACTATTACAAATAATGTTATATTTGTGAATATAAAATCTCCGACCCACCTTCTCAACACTTATAAACATTTAACAGTGATGGGTGACTAATTTGCTTCTTGTTTTGGACTCTTTTAGCTTAAGACTGAATGGGCTTGTGGAGAGAAAGAGGAACAAATGAAAATATATTTTGTTGTTGTTAGAGATGATGTTATCATGAACATTTTTTTACAGTAGTTCATTCAATTATCCAGCAAGAATCCTAAGCTTCATTTTTGCCATTCAAAAAGTCAACAAGAATTCTCAGCTTTTGTACAATCTCACACTTGGCTACAACATCCACGATAACTATATGAACACTCTTGGGACTTCAGATGCCTTGCTGGACATGCTCTCTACTGGAGAAGCCAATATTCCCAACTATAGCTGTGGAAAGAAGGACAACCTGGTGGCTGTTTTTGATGGAACACTTGATGACATCTCCATTCAGATGTCAACATTAGTAGGCACCTACAAAGTCCCACAGGTTCGTTTTTGTGTTTCTTTATCTGGTAAAGTGAGCAGGTTGTTGTTTGTTGGGTAATAGATTCAATTGTATCTTTTCTATGGAATTCACGGGCTGATTTTCACCATGGCCATTGCTGTGGATAGAGATTGGGATCCACAGTGGGGAGGAGCCTTAAACATTGACTCGAGTAAGACTTGAGCTACTGGACACAAAGTTAAATATGGAACATTTAAGCAAATCTCTAAAATGAAGTGATTTGCAATTGCAGTGCTCTAGAGATAGAAGATAGGGATTGGTGGCTCAGTGGCTGAGACACTGAGCTTGTCGATCAGAAGGTTGACAGTACAGTGATTCAAATCCCTAGCGCCGCGTAACGGAGTGAGCTCCCTTACTTGTCCCACTTCTGCCAAGCTTGCAGTTCGAAAGCACGTAAAAATGCAAGTAGAAAAATAGGGATCACCTTTGGTGGGAAGGGAACAGCGTTCGGTGTACCTTCGGCATTGAGTCATGCCAGCCACATGACCACAGAGACGTCTTTGGACAGCACTGGCTCTTTGGCTTAGAAATGGAGATGAACGCTTCTCCCTAGAGTCGGGAACGACTAGCACATATGTGTGAGGGGAACCTTTACCTTTACCTTAGAGATAGAAGACATAAGACGTCTATTATCTGAATGTCAATTTTATTAGAAAAGAGAAAGGGCAATATCTTAGACCCCAGATTAGACAAATGATTATAGTCAATCTTGCTAATATTCCACATTTTGTACTCTTTATCTTGATACAGCTTAAGGGTTAAGAAAAATAGACTATTCTAATATGTTTGTGAGAACCACACTGGATGTGTTAAAAGCTTACATTTTGGGCTTGATCTGATCTAAATATAATACACTGTTCTTTATTGCTTCTTCAGATCAGTTATGGAATTGTTTCGGAGGCTCTGAGTGATAAAAGTCAAATTCCTTTTTTCCATCAGATACTGCCCAAAAAAGGGTTCCAAAATGCAGGAATTATCCAAATTCTCCTCCATTTCAGATGGACTTTGATTGGTCTCTTTTCAACAGACACAGAGGAGGGAGAGAATTTCATGAGGACTTTCACTCCTATGCTTGTCAGGAATGGAATTTGTGTTGCTATCTCGCAGCAATTCTCAATGGCTAGAGATATAAAACTTCTCAGAAGTGCCATCTCTAAGTGGAAACAAGTCAATGTCTTTGTTCACTTCATAGAATTTGTTTCCCTTGTGGATAGAATTCACCACATCCATTTAACAATGGAAGGTTTGCCGGGACCCATTGAAGGGAAAGTCTGGATCACCACAATCGTAGAGAAAGTGACAATGACAAGGAACGCATTTTACAAATATATCCATAGTATTTGGGTCTTTGCTTTTCAGGAAAAAAATATATGGCCAAATGGTGACGCCTTTCATCCAGCCTTTTTAGGGATTCCAAATTTGAAGAAAAATCTTTCCACTGTTTTTTTTCAAAGCATGTCCTTTCTGTCAAGGGCCGGAGACGGTGTACCCAGACAGCTCCACTGGACACACAAGAGAAAACGAACAGAATTCTGATGAAAAGCGACCACCATTTTTACAATATTGTTAAGACTCTGGCCCATGTCTTGAATGTTGCCTATTCCTCAATATCTAGGAGGAGAAAAACGGACAAGAAAGAGAGATTGGGAGCACCATGGCTAGCGCCATGGCAGGTGACAACTCCTGACAAGGATCCATCAAACCTAGTTCCTACTTAGAAAAAAAATCCAATGGCCATGTAGGGGAGTCATTTCAACTTACTTGTTCTTCCAAACACCAACAAGTTTGGCCAAGCTGAGGCCAGATTTAGTTCGCAAGATTATGTTCCAAAGAGCAGGCACTGCGACAATTATATTTTGATATTAAACAGTGCTATTATAAAATCATTTAAAATGTATCCATTGTAAATCGATTCCTGTACTTATGAGTTTTTAATTAGCATGATAGAATTTCATATTCATCAATTTCAGACAAACCTGGAAGGATTAAGCCTACCCCCTCCTCTCTGTAGGAATCTAAAGCTTTTCTGACTGCTCAGACTTTGCATTCAGCCGTTGTGGCGCAGCAGTGCTGGGATTCAAAAAAAAATTCTGGCGGTTCTGTGGGTGTGGCTTGGTGGGCATAATATAGCTTGGTGGGCATGGCAGGGAAGGATATTGTAAAATCCCCATTTCCTCCTGATCAGCTGGGACTTGGGAGGCAGAGAATAGATGGTGGCAGGGCCAGTCAGAGGTGGTATTTACCGGTTCTCCGAACTATTCAAAATTTCCGTTACTGGTTCTCCAGAACTGGTCAGAACCTGCTGAATACCACCTGTGAGGCGCAGTGGTTAGAATGCAAATATTGCTGACTAACTCACTGCTCACTGCCAGGGGTTCAATCCTGACAATCTCAAGGTTGACTCAGCCTTCCGTCCTTCTGAGGTCGGTAAAATGAGGACCCAGATTATAGGGGCAATATGCTGATTCTATAAACCACTTAGAGAGGGCTGTAAAAGCACTGTGGTATATAAGTCAAAGTGCTATTGTTATTCACGCAAATAATGAAGGTCGGGACTGAACATCTCTTGTTCACTGGCTCAGCTTTAAAATCGCTCCTCCTTGTAGGATGTTGCAAGTTGCTTTCAAAATTCCTGGATGTTTCCATTCTAGTTCCATCCCTTTCTGGAGAAGAATGAATTTTGCAATTTTTCCTGGGAGAAACTATACTTGGACCAAAATGGAAATGTAGCAGCAGATCTGAATATCATAAGTTGGTTGCATTACCCCAAGGAGGATTCCATCAAAGAGCAAGTGGGGAGTTTTGAAAGACAGAGGCTTAATATCAACCAAGATGCTCTTTTACGGCTAAAGTCGCTGAACAAGGTGGTTGAAAATATTGGCAACTTTTCTCTGTCTGTAAAGTTGGTGTTAGTATCCCCTGAAAGAGCAGGCTCGGGTCTTTTTAAAGACCCATTATTTGACCAGTTATTTATGCCTCTGTCTCAACTGACTAGGATAGGCCTCCTGCTGCTAGGAAAGGGATCCAAGATTTTCAGGCAAAGAGGAACCATAATGATGTCAGGTTCCAAATAGCATCCAAAAGAAAATCAGAGTCAGAGGCAAAGTATTGCCAAGTTCCAATTTATTAAAAGAGCCATGTTGGCACATCTGGGAAAACCGTCTGATGTGAGATAATGCCTTAATCTAGAAAAATAAAGGACTGAAAGTTACCTTGACCCCTCCAAAAAACTTTCTTGACTCTTGAAATAATGAGATAATAAGAGTTCATTTGTAATGAAATGCTACTTAGATTTGATCTTTGGTTTCCAAGCCATCTGAAAACCGTTTGAATGCAATTCTTTATTCTGATTGTCAGCTACCTTAAGTCTTCCACTGAAACAAAAAATGATCTAAATTTAAGTAATAAAAAAATATGCGTCTGTCTTTCCATATCATCTAATTCTAATTTTGAGAGATAGTGGAGGATAAGTGGTTCTGCAATGCTATGGTACTTGGGCAGAGATGGGATTCAGCAGGTTCTGACCAGTTCTGGAGAATGGTAGCAGATATTTTGAGTAGTTTGGAGAAGCGATAAATACCACCTCTGACTGGCCCCGCCCCCATCTATTCTCTGCCTCCTGAGTCCCAGCTGATTGGGAGGAAATGGGGATTTTGCAGTATCCTTCCCCTGCCACACCCACCAAGCCACGCTCACAGAACTGGGAATAATTTTTTTTGAATCCCACCACTGTTTTCAAGGGATCAAAGAGTTGGACACAATTAGCAATTAACAACAAAACTGTAATTGTTCAATGAAAAGGACCTCGTCTTGAATACCTCACTTGGCCTTAGAAATATACCTTTCCCACACAGGACTCATGCACATGTCCCATGTGCTGCAGCAAAAGATGCCTGACTTACCCCTTTTGAGGGACACATTCTCATGACTTCACCTCCACTCGTCCTCACTATAATTCCAGAAACTAGACAGTAATCTTTAGTCAATTTCAATATTTCAATTTCAAATATTCCTTTGCAGTTTTTTATGTTTTCCTGATCTATTGCTCAGAAGTTTCTTTTTAAAGCACAGTTTCATTTTATTTTAATCAATCTGATAAAGAAAAATTTGGCAGATGTTTTGGAATGGTTTTTGTTTTTCTACTTAGTCTCTGCCTCAGTCCAAATGTGTGGACAATTGTCACCCTGGATTTATAAAACGGGGTCGGAAAGAAGAACCCATTTGCTGCTACGATTGTATTCCTTGTCCGGAAGGGACCATCTCCACACAGGAAGGTGAGTGACACCAGAGGGAAGGGCATTGGATTCAACCAGAGAATTTGATCAAAGTGCATGTTAAAAGACATTTTATTCTTCATTGCTATTTTTAACATCTCCAATTTATTCCATAATGTGAGGAATAAGAGCTTGAATAAGATCCAATCCATTTCCGTGTTTTTGTAAATGCTCATTGATATCTAATGCCTGATCCTAATAAAAATAGAGACTGAATTCTTTTTTAAATGATAAAAAGTAAATAAAAAGCAATAAAATAAAGGGCTGCCACAAAGAACAGGTGGTAGACCTATTCTCCAAAGCACCCAAAGGCAGGACAAGAAACAAACGACGGAAGCTAATCAAGGAGAGAAGCAACTTAGAGAGAAATTTCCTGACAGTGAGAATAATTAATCATTGGAACAACTTGCCTCCAGAAGTTATAAATGTTCCAACACCGGAGGTTTTTAAGAAGAGATTGGATAACCATTTGCCTGAAGTGCTATAGGATTTTCTACCTAAGCAGGGGGTTGGACTATAAGACCTCCAAGGTCCCTTCCATCTCTTTTATTCTGAATTGATTACCTGGCACACTCTTCCTTTTTTGGCAGTTCTTTTTTAATGATTGAATGATTTTGAATCCTGTTTACCTGGCACATGAAAATTTTCATTGCTCAAATTGTTGGGTTCCCTACATTGTTCCATACTATACCACTACTGTCAAGTTTCCTAACGATGCTGTTACTGATTCATAAGAATCGAGGGAATGTTTTATACAAAAACCAGTGATTTATTGATAGCTTCATTAGGGAAGATGTGTTTGCAGCCAAATCTTTGCTTTGTTTATCTGCTTCTGGACTTTACCCCTGTTCCTTCCCTCCCCTCAGTCTGTGTCATAAATCACGTTACCCAATAGATACACCCCTTCCAACCCAGCAGCAGTAATCTGAGATCCCATTCCAGCTGACAGTATGCGTGGAATTCACTCCCACTCATTCTGTCGCCATGACAACATGGTGAGTTGACAACTACTATGTAAGCTACACAGGCTCCCAGTTTCTCTCTGTGCAATTAAATTCACTTTCAAAGCCCTACTAGGCATAGGAGCAAGTGTCTCTGGGGCTTCTTCTCCCTGAGGATATCTACTTGTCCCACCATTGCAGATTTAATAGACACACTGTATGTTCCCTAAAATATTGACACCATACAGTTACTCCAAAGCCTGCCCTTTTTTGTTGCAGCTCCTGCCCTTTTGAACACCCTCCCCATTGAAACCCTAACCTCCTAAACGACCCCCCCACTCATAAACCTCTGGAGATTGTTGTTCCAGGCTTTGGGATGATGTGATTACAACAAGGCATATTGGTTCAGTGAAGGCATATTGGTTCAGTGAAGAGTGGTATATATATATATATATATATTGTTTTTTAAACTGGACTGTAAGCTGCCTACATTTGGTTTAAGATGGGCAACCATATTTTAAATCTTTCTATGTCTATATCTATATTTCAGTTTACCAATTACTAGGGCTTTCTTGTCTCTCAGTGTCAGCTGTTATCCAGAGAAGGTCTTTCTTGGAAGGTGAAAGGAAGGACTATAACAATAACATTACTTACTGTTTTCTCAGATACAGAAAAATGCACCAAGTGCCCAGATGATCAATATCCAAATGATGACAGAGTCCAATGTATCCCCAAAAGAATATCCTTCTTGTCCTATGAAGAACATCTGGGCATCATCCTGGTCTCCTTTGCTGTACTCTTGTTTCTAACAACAGGCTTTGTTTTAGTCATATTCCTTAAATACCTAGAAACTCCCATCGTCAAAGCCAACAACCGTGACCTCTCCTACATCCTCCTGGTTTCCCTCTTACTTTGCTTCTTGTCCTCCTTTCTCTTCATTGGACGACCAAGGAAAGCCACCTGCCTTCTCCGACAAACCATGTTCAGCATCATCTTCTCAGTAGCTGTGTCTTGTGTGTTAGCCAAAACAATCATGGTAGTGCTGGCCTTCCTGGCCACAAAACCAGGGAACAGGGTGAGGAGATGGTTGGGTAAGAGCTTGGCCAACTTCATCATCCTTTCTGCTTCTGCTGGAAAAATTGTAATTTGTGCAGTCTGGCTGGGAGTTTCTCCTCCATTTCCTGATTTTGATCTGCATTCCCAATCAGGAGTGATCATCCTTCAGTGCAACGAAGGCTCTGTCACCATGTTTTATATTGTTCTCTGCTACTTGGGCTTCCTTGCTGCCATTTGCTTCACAGTGGCTTTCCTGGCCAGGAACCTGCCTGGGGCGTTCAATGAAGCCAAACTGATCACCTTCAGCATGCTGGTCTTCTGCAGTGTCTGGATCTCCTTCCTGCCCACCTACTTGAGCACCAAAGGGAAATCCATGGTGGCCGTGCAGGTCTTCTCCATCTTGGCTTCTGGTGCTGGCCTGCTGGGCTGCATCTTCTTCCCCAAGTGCTACATTATCATCTTGAGACCAGATCTAAATACTAAGCAACATTTAATGATAAAAGTCGGTATCTGATCATGAAGTAGTTTCTTAGGTTCATAACACTTAATTATTTATTGCAGTTGCTATTGAGTTTGTATGCTTTTTTGACAATTTAAAATCAAAGGAAATAAACATACAAAGAATGTAAGTCTGACTTAAGATAACCCTCAATGTGTAAAATGAATTAATTAATAATTTAAATTGTCATGAAATTGGGGAAGGACAAGATAATAAATGACATTTTATTATTATATATATTATAGAACATCAACAGAATTCATCTACAGAGAAAACGAGACTTCCCATATTGGGGTGCGGGGGAGGAATACAACATCATCTACCCCAGTCCCATCTTCCCCCTCCAAACATCCAGCTACTTGCCTCCCCATCAATTAACTATAATTCTGTCTTGATTTCAGTTTCCATTTTCATTGTTTTAGAAATATTTTTCTTTTATGATTTTAATGCATTTAATGGCATAAGGCTCCCAGAGTTGTTTCGAAACAAGATGAAGGGCAAAAAGGCCAAATGAATGAATGAACAAACAAACAAACATTTGAAACAAGTTTACCAGTCTGTGGGTGGTGTCCTCTTTAGGCCATTTAAAAATGAAGCACATCAGATCTTTCCATCTTTGTAAAAGCTTTTATTTTTTGTAATATTTTGTAATATACAGTAAAGAGGTGATTTTAGAGTTGTTTTTGGAAAACTTTATAAATGCTTTTTGAAATTGATTTAAAGACTATGAAACTAATTACAAAGAATCTCTAGTGTGGGAAAAATGTGTTCTTGTTTGCTAATCAATTGAAAAATCAAAACTTTTAAAGTGGATTACCAGAACACAAGATGACTAATTTAAAAGAACCATATCTCAGGCCTGTAGTTATGTTCCTTTTAGGATCTTTGGCCTGTCACACTTTCTATTATTTCATTATGCTCTTTCATTAGTGTAGTAATTGGGAGGGGGAATAGAAAATAGTAGAATTGTGGAGTGTGTTGTTGTTATCCCTTTCTAGAAGCCCCAGGTCATCTTTTGTCTCCGCACCCCGACACTCGCCCGGAACTAGCTGGGTGGGAATGCCAGCATGGCCGAAGAAGATTGGACCATGTGATGGATTTATGGGTGTGGAAAAAAGATCATGAACTTTAGACTGGGTGGAATCCCAGGACGTTTTTCAGAATTGGGATTTCCACAGTACGATGCCAACATGTCTGTTTTATTAAATTGGAACTTTAAGGATAGCTCTGCCTTGGGCTCTGATTTAATTCTACATGATATTTGGAATGCTGAGATCATGTTATTTATGGGCTAGTAAAATGCTAGAACTTTTTTAACACTTTACTTTAACCAGAAATGACTAGTGAAGGCAAAGAAATCCTTTAGGATACAACTGAAATGGATTGACTAGAGTTAGAAATGCACTTGGGTGACCATTTAAAAATTGAACAAGACATTGTGGATTACCCTGACAGACTGAAATATATACAAATTGTTTTTGTTTTGATCATGGAAAGTACAAGTGGACTTAATTTTGAAAAGAAAAAAGATGATAGAAGAAAACAGGAAGGAGGATTATTTATTTATTTGCTTGCTTGTTTGTTTGTTTATTGGATTTAAGAATGGTTGGGAGAAAAAAGGAATATAACCTATATACAATATATACACATATACATACAGTATACACACATATATACGTATGTACATATATATGGATGTATGTATATGTGTACACACACACACAACACACACACACACACACACACACACACACACACACACACACACATCATGCCAGACTAATCTTATTGCATTCTTTGACAAAGTGACAAAATTAGTGGACCAGAGGAATGCCATCGATATAGTTTACTCGGACTTTAGTAAGGCATTCGATAAGTTAGACCATAACCTACTACTAGATAAAGTAGAAGAATGTGGGTTGGACAGCATCACCACCATATGAATTCGTAACTGGCTGACCAACCACACTCAATGTGTAGTCCTCAATGGAACTGCATCTACATGGAGGGAAGTATGCAGTGGAGTACCCCAGGGTTCTGTTTTAGGCCCAGTACTCTTCAACATCTTCATCAATGATTTGGATGAGGGAATAAATGGGGAATTCATCAAATTTGCAGATGACACCAAGCTAGCAGGAATAGCCAACACTCCAGAAGATAGGCTTAAGATACAGAAGGATCTTGACAAACTTGAACATTGGGCACTATCTAATAAAATGAAATTCAATGGTGAAAAGAGTAAGGTTCTACATTTAGGCAACAAAAACGGAATGCACAGGTACAGTATAGGTGGTACCTTGCTCAATAGTAGTAACTGTGAAAGGGTCTTGGAGTCCTAGTGGACAACCATTTAAATATGAGCCAGCAGTGTGCAGCAGCTGCCAAAAAAGCCAACACAGTCCTAGGCTGCATCAACAGAGGGATAGAATCAAGATCACGTGAAGGGTTAATACCACTTTATAATGCCTTGGTAAGGCCACACTTGGAATCCTGCATTCTGTTTTGGTCACCACGACGTAGAAAATATGTGGAGACTCTAGAAAGAGTGCAGAGAAGAGCAACAAAGATGATTAGGGGACTGGAGACTAAAACATATGAAGAACTGTTTCAGGAACTGGGTATGTTTAGCTTAAGAGAAAGAAGGACTAGGGAAGACATGATAGCAGTGTTCCAATATCTCAGGGTTTGCCACAAAGAAGAGTGAATCAAACTATTCTCCAAGGCACCTGAGGGCAGAAACTAATCAAGGAGAGAAGCAACTTAGAACTGAGGAGAAATTTCTTGACAGTGAGGACAATTAATCAGTGGAACAATTTGCCTCCAGAAGTTCTGAATGCCCCAAACTGGAAGTATTTACGAGATGTTGGATAGCCATTTGTCTGAAGTGGTGTAGGGTTTCCTGCCTAGGCAGGGGGTTGGACTAGAAGACCTCCAAGGTACCTTCCAACTCTGCTATTGTATTGTATTGTATTATATTGTATTGTATTGACATACATTTACACATAAAACACACACACATATACAGTATAGACACACACATATACACCAGTGATGTGCAGTCAGGTGAGGCAGGGGAGGCACAGCCTCACCACTGTCATGAAAAGAAAATAAATGTAAAAGGAAAAAGCTGAGGTCAGGCTGAGCTAGTTGCTGCCTCACCATGGATGACTCTGCTTAACTGTTTAAAAAAGCCTCTAAAAAACTGCCCTCCACTATGAGGCAGGAGAACTGTGTGCCTCATCTAGTCTGACTTTAGGCGTTTTATGATCACTCGAGCAGAGTTAAGCAAGGGTTAAAAGGCTAAAAATTCCTGACGTAGGTGAGCCATGCAGTTCTCCTGCCTCATAGTAGAGGGTGCTCGTTTGGGCGGGGCTTCTTCAGAGGACCCGAGGCATGAGCAGAGTTGCTCTGAAACAGCTGGAAAAGGTACGCGTGGGTCGGAGGGAGGGGGAGGAATTCAAACTTCGTCCTCCTGATGTGGGGCTTTGGGCAAGGCTGGAGGGAAGGGTTAGGGTTTGATTGCAGGCAGAGCCACGTTGCCTTTTCAAACCTCTAATCAGTGAAGCTGGGCTGGATACTTTAGGGGCTGGGGAAAAGTGTGTGTAGTCCAATCCAACTTGTGTGTGTGTGTGTCTTTGAGAGAGGGGGGAGAGAGGGAGAGAGGAAGGAAGGAGGGGAAGGGAGAAGAAAAAGAAAAAAAAGAAGGAAAATTCTTTCCCAAAGGAGAAAAACCAATGCTGTCAATTAAATCGGAACTGAGCATGCCTGTCTGTGGAATTCTGGGAGTTGAAGTCCAAAATTTTAAAAAAAATGAAACCCACCACTGGGTCAATGCCTCACCAGCCATAAACCTCACCGCACGTCACTGCCTTGGCCTCTAACCTGCTCTTGGAAACATCTTTTGGAAGGCATTTTTAAACTTGACTTTAAAAAATATTTTCTTTTAATACCTGAAATTCGTAGGGAGTTACAAGAAATAGTCTGGTAATTTAAATAAGGAGCAGTATATTAAAAACAGCAGATCAATCAAGAATTGGAATTAGAAGAGAAATGGCATTTCTTTTTCTTTATCTTATTTATTGGTGAACCTCTGGCATTTTTTCTTGGTGTCTCTGCAGAAAAGAACTCCTTTTTGAAAAAGTTTTTTATTTTTATTTTCAAACATGTAGCATCAAGTATACTATTACATCTTAACAATCATTATTTTGTATTATCCAGTATTATACCAATTCCTCTTGCCATCAATCCACAACAACTGTTGTTTGCTCTTCTGCTTTCCATACACCATATTATACCCTATTTCATCTCTGCCCTTCTCCCCCACCTCCTTTCTCCCCTCTACCATCTCTCTCTTCTCTACTTCCCCTTCCTCTCTCCTCTTACCATTCCTTCTCTCTCTCCTCCTCTTTCTCTCCCTTCTGTTTCCCTCTCTCCTATCACCCCTCTTCCTCCTTTCTTCTCCCTTTCTCCTTTGCACTCTCTCTGCTTAGTTTGCATGGTGTATTTCAGCGTCCAAGCAAGTTTCATTCAATATTGATGGTATTAATAATTGTGCAGGTCTTCTCCATGTTGGCTTTTAGTGCTAGCCTTTTGCTGTTACTTTTTCTCCCCAAATGTTACATTATTTTCCTAAGACAAGATCTGAATACAAAAGAACGTATGATGTTAAAATAAAGCAGTAAATTGAGTTCTGTGTCTGTGTTTCTCAGAAACGTCAGTTAATAAATGCACCAAAAGGGGTTTGATACTTTAATGTTTTTTTAATTAAATAAAATAATGAGTCATTTCTTTATGTTGGTAGAAATGGACTCCCAGTTATAATAAATGTATCTCCCCTCTTTTTGCTGTTCAGTGTATGGGAAAGCTTGTGGGGAAGTGGTGGGTTCTAGCAGCTGCTCCTGCTGGTTTTCTCAGGGCACATTGGGCGCATGCACAGTAAAACGGAAATTTCTCTCCACATGCGCAAAAGCCAAAAAGAAGATGGGAGAACTGGTTTGGGGGCATGGATGCTATGGCTGTTTGTGTGTGTATTTTCTATAGATACATTTGAACCAGAGACCAGGACTCCTTTCTGTTGAAGCACATTTTTTCTTATTTATGTTCAGGACAAAAGGATGGGCCTGAAGAAGGGAGGATTCCCCACCTTTTCCATTATATAAATTGATGCATACTGTTCTGACCGAGGCTTTCCAAGAGCATGAAACAAATTTCTCGTCCCAGAAAAAAACCTTTTATTAATTTACAGTGAATTCTGCTCATTCACAGGCAACAAAGTCTTTCAAAGGAGGATTTGTAGTCACAGACCTTATCTGGCTTGGAGAGCTGACAGGCCGATATCTGCAGAACCTGGCAAGGAATCTCGGAGAGTCACTATCTGATTAGCGAACTAATTGTCTCCTGCAAACTCCACTCCCCTTTCGCTCCTCTTTTATTTCCTCTGGGAGGGGCCATGAGGACTTTCACTCCTATGCTTGTCAGGAATGGAATTTGTGTCGTTATCTCACAACAATCCTCAATGACTAGACCTTCAGAACCTCTCAGAAAAGCCATCTCTAAGTGGAAACAAGTCAATGTCTTTGTTCATTTCATAGAATTTGCTTCTTTTATGGATAGAATTAGCCACATCCATTTAACAATGGAAGGTTTGCCAGGAACCATTGAAGGGAAAGTCTGGATCACCACAATCACGTTGAAATTGACCATGATAAGGCATTCACTTTTCAAATATATCCATAGCATTTGGACCTTTGCTTTTCAGGAAAAAAAATGGCCAAATGATGACGCCTTTCCATCAAGCCTTTTTAGGGATTCCAATTTTGAAGACCAGTCTTTTCGCTGTTCTTTTTCAAAGCATGTCCTTTCTGTCAAGGGCCGGAGACGATGTACCCAGATAGCCCCACTGGACACACAAGAGAAAAGGAACAGAATTCCCATGAAAAATGACCATCATTTTTACAGTGTTGTTAAGACTCTGGCCCATGTCTTGAATGTAGCCTATTCCTCAATATCTAGGAGGAGAAAAACAGACAAGAAAGAGAGATTGGGAGTGCCAAGGCTAGAGCCATGGCAGGTATGGGCTCCTGACAAGGATCTATCAAACCTACCGTATTTTTCGGAGCATAAGATGCATCTTTTTCCCCCAAAAAAGAGGGTGAAAAACTGGGTGCATCTCATACACTGAATACAGTATTTTTGGCCTACTGAAACCTTGCCCCCTTTGCAAAAATGGATGTGCAGAGGGTTTGGGAGGTTTGCAAAGGGCTCCTGGGGCTGAGGAGGGCAAAAATGAGTGAAAAAATGGGCTGTTTTTGCTCTTTTTTGCCCCCCCCCCCTGCCCTAGGGAGTACTCTACAAGCCTCCCAAAGCTCTGCATGACCTTTTTTTGTGTGCAAAAAATGAGGTGTGCAGAGGGTTTGGGAGGCTTGTAGAGTGCAAAACCAGCTTGTATTTGGTGTTCTGATTTGTTTTGCCAATGTGTAAGACAGAACATTTGTTGGTTGAGATTTGAAGTTGCCAGTCGTTTGACCATTCTGACACATAGTCAAGGTTTTTTTGAAGGGTGGCAGCATTTTGGGTGGTGTTAAATAGTTCTACATTATCAGTGAAGAGAACGCAATTGCTTGTAATATGACCGCAAAGGTCATTTATGTAAAGTATAAAGAGTATTGATCCTAAAATGCTGCCTTGGGGGACACTGCTGTTAACAGGTGCAGGATTTGATAGGGCGCTCCCTATTTTGACCACTTCTTACCTATCTGACAGGAATGTAGCTATCCAATTAGGCAGGGATCCAGAGATGCCACAAGATTTAATTTTAAAAGTAGTTTATCGTGTACCACTGAATCAAAAGATTTACAAAAGTCTATTTAAATTGCGTGTATTGCTTTGCCTTGCTCGAGTTGTGTAGTCCATATGTTTTTGCAGTGTAGGAGTTGTAGATTGTAGGATAAGTTTTTCCTGAAACTAATTTTTTTGTAAGAGAGTCGGCCGTTCATTTCTAAGTGGAGGGTAACCAATTCGTTTATGATTGATTCCAAGACTTTGCAAGTGACGCCACATAAAGAGATTGGTCTGCAATTTTCGATCTTTTTCCAAAACATTTTAGCCTCCTCACAGGTCCACCATAAATTGTAATATGTTCCGTGTATCGATTCGCATTTCCAACATTTTGGGGAGGTATTTGTTGATATTTTAGCTAACCTTGTTGGTGACAGGTGCCATCTATAAAACATTTTGTACTGGTTTTCCTTGTATGCAACTGAGAGTGTCATTTTTAAGTTTGTTCCCCAAAATTTTTCCCATTTGTCTAATTCAATATTATATCCAAAGTTTTGCGCCCATTTTATCATTTGTTCTTTCACAGTTTCCTCTTCCATTTTATACTTCAGGAGAAATTTATATATTCTCCCAATCATTTTTCTATCTGAGCTTTGAATGATTTTATCCAATTCGTATGGTTCTGTTTCAATGTCATATAATTTGGTATCTTTATTGTATTTAGTTTTGATTTGAAGGTAAGTTGGCCAGTCAACTTTCATGTTCTGTTCGGCCAATTCTTCAATTGTTTTTAAGTTTTCCTGTCTATCAATCAAGTCTCTATATCTTAGCATTTTGTTCAAATCTATAAAATTTGGATGAGTCATCCTTTCTGTCGGTGATAGCCAATTTGCAATTTTCACATAGTGGGTTTTTTTTTTGAGCCATTTTTGCAATTACGCTCTTCTAATTAAATGATTTTGAAAGTATTTGTGCGTTTTATTTTTATCATCCCATAGGAATGTGTGCCAACCTGTTTGCAAATCATGGCCTTCCAAAGTCAAATTTCTTTTATTCTTTAGCTCTATCCAATCCTTCACCCATGTTATTGATACTGCTGATGCGTATAGATCCCAATTTGGTAATGCTAAACCTCCTCTCTCCTTGCTGTCTTGCATTGACTTTAGTTTAATCCTCGCTTTTCATCCCTGCCAAATAAACCTAGCGGTTATTTTGTTTAATTCTTGAAAGAATTTTTTACCCGGATTAATAGGTGCGGCTTGCAACAGGAATAAGATTCTTGGTAAAATATTCATTTTAATTGTCGCTATACGTCCCATGAGTGATAGTGAATATTTTTCTAATTTTCTAAATCTTTTTTTATTTGTATCACTAATTTATTATAATTATCATCTTTAATTGTGGAACATTTTGCCGACACCCAGATCCCCAAGTATTTCACTTTCTAATTTATTTGCATTCTGGTTGTTACTTCCAGTTCCTCTTCTTGTTTTTTTGTCATGTTCTTGGTTATCATTTTTGTTTTGTCTTTATTGATCTTTAGTCCTGCCACTTTGCCTTATTCTTCTAAGTTTTGAATTAATTTCAGGCTGGATTCTACTGGGTCCTCTAGAACAAATACTAAGTCATCAGCATAGGCTTGGGCCTTATATTCTTCATTTTTGAGTCTTAAATCTTTTATTCCCTGGTCCTTCCGAATTTCATTTAATAAAATTTCCAAAGTTAATATAAACAGCAAAGGAGAGAGGGGGCATCCCTGTCTGACTCCTTTTTTATTTCGATCTTCTCTGTTAATTCTCCATTCATCAGAACTTTGGCTGTCTGATTGTTATAAAATCCTTCTATCATTTTTATAAATTTTTCTCTGAATTTCATCTCGTCCAATAGTGTTATTATAAATTTCCAGATTACGTTTTCAAATGCTTTTTGTGCATCAAGGAAAACCAGTACCATTTGTTTTTCTGGATGGGCCTCGTAGTACTCTATTATATCTAGGATGATTCTTGTATTATTTCTAATGTGTCATGTGGTAAAAATCCGTTTTGGTCTGGGTGTATTCGTTTATTTAAAACCTGTTTAATTCTTCCTGACATAATTGCTGCAAATATTTTATAATCAGAGTTTAGTAATGAAATTGGCCCGTAGTTTTGAATTTCTTGTAGGCTGGTTTCTTCTTTTGGGATTAGCGATATTATTACTTCTCTCCATGATTCATGTATCTTGGCTTTTCCTAAAACTTCATTAAACATTTCCACTCCTAGCTCTTCCAATATTATTTTATTATATTCGTATAGCTCCACCGGTATTCCATCTGGTCCTGGGTTTTATTATTTTTCTGTTTTTTCAAGACTAATTCCACTTCGCCTAACATTATTGGCCTGTTTATCGCCTCCCTTTGCTCTTTTGAGATTGGTGTTATCTTTGCTGTGTTTAAATAATGCTTTATTTTGTTTTCCTCCATACTATCATGTGCGTATAGTTTTGTGAAGTATTTATGAATAATTTTCTTCTTTTCTTCTGCTTTGTATTGAATTCTTCCCTCATCTTTTAATTGATATATCATCCTTTTTTCTCTTTCATTCTTCAGTCTGTATGCCAGCCATTGTCCAGGTTTGTTGGCTTGTTCAAAGTAATTTTGTCTGGCTGCTTTAATTTTCTGCGCTAATTCCTTTTGATTTATTAAGTTGAGCTTATGTTTGATTATCTCTCTTTTTTCTTTTTTAATTTTATTCTTTGGGTCTTTCTGGAGTTCATCTTCGGCTTCCATAAGTTCCTTTTGCATACATTCTTGTTGCTCTTTTTGTTTTCTAGTTTTTCTCGCCATGTAGGCAATCGTAAGGCCTCTTGTGTATGCTTTCATAGTGTCCCAGAGATTTTGAATTGAGGTATCTTCTTTTTTATTTATGCTAAAAAATTGTTTTAGTTCTTTCTCCAGCATTTGAGTGTATTCTGTTTTGTTTATAATATTTGAATTCATCATCCATCTTTTTCTTCTTCTTTGACCTTTCCATCTTAATTTTATTGGATTGTGATCTGCCCACTCATTTGCTTCTATTTCAATTTCATCTACTTGATTGCATAGACCAGATGTATTCCAAGCCATGTCAATTCTTGATAGTGACTGATGGGGGTTCGAATAAAAGGTATATTGCTTTCTTGTTTTGTGCCTTTCTCTCCAAATATCGTGTAATTTATATTCCATTACCATCTCAAAAAAGGATTTGGGTAGCGTATTTTTTTTCGTTTTCTTTTTCTTTTTTCTTTCATAGTCCATTTTTTAATCCACTATTGCATTATAATCCCCAATTAAGCAAATATTTTCATATTCTAATTCGTTTATTTTGTTATGTAGTTTCCTATAGAATTCCTCCTGTTTCTGATTTGGTGCATATATGACTATTAATAATATCGGTTTTTATGTTGTCTCTAATTCAATCATTAGTATCCTGCCTTCTTCATCAGAGTTGACTTCTTTGGAATTTATTTTTTCTTTATATAGGTTGCTATCCCTCTTTTTTTTTCTGCTAGTGCTGTGTATAATTTCCCTAGTTTTTTGTTTTCCAATAAGTTCTTATGCTCCCTTTTAATATGCACTTCCTGTATGCAGATTATATCTACCTTCAGTTTCTTAAGTTTGTTAAACATCTGCACTCTTTTTTTTTGGTGCGTTCAGTCCATTCAAGTTTGTTGAGATAATTGTTATTTCCTGGTCCATCTTTAGATGGTTTTTTTTGTTGTTGCTTCTAGTTTGTATCTGACTTTTCCCTCTAGCCCCCTCCTTTTCTGCTCTCTCTCTTTCTTGCCTCTGTTCTTCTTTCCTGTTTCTTTCTTTGTCTTCTGATGTTTCTTCCTCTTGGCCTCGACTTCCACTTTCTAGGTCCTCTTTACTTCCTTGTTCTTCTTCCCCTGTGCATTATTTCTCATAGAATTCCTGCACTTCTTCTATATTCTCTATCTTATACCTTTTTCCAATCAAAAGATTTACAGAAGTCTATATAAATTGCGTGTATCGCTTTTCCTTGCTCGAGTTGTGTAGTCCATATGTTTTTGCAGTGTAGGAGTTGTAGATAAGTTTTCCTGAAACTGATTTTTTTGTTAGAGAGTAGGTTGTTCATTTCTAAGTGGAGGGTAACCGATTGGTTTATGATTGATTCCATGACTTTGCAGGTGACGCCACATAAAGAGATTGGTCTGTAATTTTCAACTCAGCTGGGGTCTCCCTTTTTGAAGATAGGAATGACTGTGGCTAGGGACCATAGGTTGGGCAAGGAGCTTGTTCTGACAGATTTTTCAAAGATTATGCTTGGAGGTTCTGCTATGGCAGTGGAAAGCATTTTTAAGAAGGAGGCACGTAGTCCATCAGGTCCAAGAGATGGAGATGGTTTTAGGCTGCATAGTGCCTTTTCAACGTTATCTTCTGTAAAATTGATTTGTGTTAGACCATTCTAATTATTTGTGGTACGACTAGGAAATATTGGCCATGAGCCATTGCTGTTTACAAATACTGAGCTGAAGAATATGTTAAAGATTTTGGCTTTAACGACTTCATCATTACAGTCTTTGCCGTTAGGTCCTTTTAGGGGTGGGATTGATCTTAAGTCTTTAAGTTGGTTGTTAACAAAATTATAGAAGGCACCTGTTTGATCTGGGCAACGAGAGAACAGACTGCGGACACGAAGTGACTTAACAGCTCTTTATTAGTAGTAATAGTGATCCAGCTTGCTCTGTGGCCGGAGGGTTCCCCTTTTATAGTACTCGGGTACGCCTCTCGACCAATCAGGGCGATACCTGTTTCCTGCTGTAGCAGCGGACCAGAGAGGAGACTTCCTCCGATATATGTTAATATCTAACACCCCTCCCCTCCTAGACGGAACGTTGCGGTTAGTAACATAGTCCTTTAGGTACGTTGGTGTTTGTCTTACTTGGGAGGAGCGTCGCAGCTCGGGTTGGTTAGAAGTAGTTGCAGGATCGGTTTCTTCCTGTGTTTTGTTTCCGGGCGTTTGCAGGCTCTTGTTGCTTAGGCGTTTGGGGATCTGCTCGCTTTCGTTGCTTGGGGGTTGTTCCGTTTCGCGCTCGACCTCTTGTTCTGTCCTTGGCTCGCAGGTGTCGTAGTTCTCTGTGTTAGGGCTCTCGAGTGGCTGGCTTTGCAATGGCATGTAGCTCTCGTTTTCTGTTCGTAGATCTGAGTGCGCCAGGCGACCCCGTAGTTGATCGATGTGCCTTTTCCAGTTCCGCCCATCTTCTAGTTCCAACAGATACGATCGTGGACCCGTGATGCCAATGACCTTTGCCGGCATCCACAATGTCCCCCCCTGCATAGTTGTGGGCGTATACTGAATCCCCTATGCTAAAACTCCGAATTTTCCTTGTAGAGTCTGGGGGAGCTGTGGCAGAGTAATTTGGGTGAAGACGGTCCAGGTGAGACCGTAGACGGCGGCCCATGAGTAGTTCAGCAGGGCTCCTACCCGTCGTTGCGCTGGGGGTAATGTGTTGGATCAATAGGTAATGGTCAATGCGTGTTTGCCAATCACCTGGACCCATCCTAGCGAGGGCCTCTTTTGCGAATCGCACCATTCTCTCCGCCTGTCCATTTGAAGCCGGATGGAATGGCGCAACGAGGGCGTGCCGAATTCCCTGACCAGCTAGATATGTCTCAAATTGCATGGCCGTGAACTGTGGCCCGTTATCGGAGACCAGGAGGTCGGGCAGGCCATGAGTGGCGAAAAGTCACCGTAGAACCTTAATGACTGCCTCTGCCGTGGTTGAAGTCATTAGGACTACTTCTAGCCATTTTGAGTATGCATCCACAACTATAAGGAAAATCTGACCTTGGAATGGCCCTGCGAAGTCGATGTGTATTCGCGACCAGGGTGCTTTAGGCTTCTCCCATTCTGTGGCGGACGCTTCCGGGGGTGCTGGTCTCGATTCCTGGCATAGGTCGCAAGTGGCCACCCATTTCTCTATTTCTTTGTCCATATTTGGCCACCAAACGTAACTTCTTGCTAACGCCTTCATCCTAACAATCCCCGGATGACCAACATGTAAAGCATCTAATACATTCCTACGCAAGGCATACGGAATAACGACTCGATCCCCCCACAATAAACAACCTTGTAACACTGAGAGTTCATCCCGTTTTGACCAAAACACTTTGAATTCCGGGCCCACGTTTCCCTTCGGCCACCCCCTCCAAACCCAAGTTTGAACTTGCTTTATTAAATTGTCTTTAGAAGAAAACCTTGCAACATCGTAGGAAGAAACCGGTCCTGAGTCCAAACAATCAATGAGCAGCACCGGTACTTCGGGTGTGGGGTCTGGCAAAAGGTCCGGTAGTGGGCAACGGCTGAGTGCGTCTGCGTGTCCTAGAGTGGAGCCCGGTCGATGAATTAACTTGTATGAGTACGCAGCCAGGAAAACAGTCCACCTGGTCATGCGTGGAGAAAGGGAGACTGGAGTGGGGCGGTTTCCCGCCAAAAGTCCCAACAGCGGTTTGTGATCTATAATCAGTTCAAAATCGCGGCCGTAGAGGTATTCGTGGAAACGTTTTACTCCAGCTATAGCAGCTAGCACTTCCCTGTCCATCTGGCTGTAATTCCTCTCGGCCGATGAAAGAGTGCTGGAGTAGAAAGCGATGGGTGCTTCTTTTTCGTCGGGCATCCGGTGGCTGAGGACTGCGCCGACTCCAAAAGGTGATGCGTCGCAGGTCAATACCAGCGGTAGTGTCTGGCTGTATTGGACTAACAGCGATTCATTGGTGAGCAGGCGCTTTACTCCGGCAAAAGCTGCTGCTTCGGATCGTCCCCATTTCCATGGTGTGTTCCTCTGGAGTAGACGGTGTAGTGGCTCAGCAACGGTCGCCTTCTGTCTCAGAAAAACGCTGTAGAAGTTAAGTAGTCCGAGGAAGGCCTGCAACTCGGTCTGATTTCGTGGTGTGGGGCATCCTGGATCGCCTTAATTTTCTTTGAAGTGGGGTGTATTCCCTGACCATCGATTCTATAACCCAGGAATTCTACGCTAGGCACGTTAATTTGGCATTTTTCCTTTTTGAGGCGGAGACCCTTTTCTCTGATTCTGGCCAAAACAGTTCTGACTCTTTTATTTAATTGCTCCTCGTTTGCAGCGGACACCAAGATGTCGTCAAAATAGGGGACGACTCCCGGTATCCCTTGCAAAAGTCGTTCCATGACGCTCTGGAACAATCCTGGAGCAATACTCACACCGAATTGTCGCCGGTTGCATTTGAATGCTCCTCTATGCGTCACTATAGTTTGGGCCTCCGCTGTGGCGCTATCTGCGGGCAACTGCTGGTAAGCTTGTGCCATGTCTAATTTAGCAAATACCTTTCCTGGCCCCAACGAGTGCAATAAGTGCTGTACTACAGGCACAGGATATGCGCTTTGTTGTAGCACGACATTAATTGTGCATTTATAGTCCGCGCAGATGCGGACTGATCCGTCTGGTTTGACTGGGGTCACAATGGGCGTTTCCCAGCGCACGTGATCCACCGGCTCAAGGACTCCTTGCTCCACTAACTTATCAATTT
Source organism: Natrix helvetica (assembly GCF_964273705.1). Classification (NCBI taxonomy): domain Eukaryota; kingdom Metazoa; phylum Chordata; class Lepidosauria; order Squamata; family Natricidae; genus Natrix; species Natrix helvetica. Next base: position 371,022,723 of record NC_138548.1, read on the forward strand.
CCTTATCTATTTTTGGGCGGAGTGCAAAAGGCACTCGTCTCGGTTTGAGTCGGATTGGCGCCACTTTGGGGTCTAAATTGAATGATATCGGTTTACCCACATACTTACCAAGACTGGGGCTGAACACATCCTCGAACTCCTTAAAAATCTGCTCAGCGCTGCTGTTTTCCATGGCGTTGATTCCGGTGACTTCTAGCCCCAAGGATTCAAACCAATCCAGTCCTAGGAGGTTTTGTAATGGTGCGCTGGCGATGGTCACGGGCAGCAGGGCTACGATGTCCTTGAAACGGATCTGGAACGTGCCTTGGCCCATGATGGGGACTCTGTTCCCCTGGTAGTCTCATAGCAGGATGTCTGGAGCGCGTAGTTGGCTCTTTTTGAGGCTAGGGATAGCCTGTTTCATGGATGCCCATGAAATGATCGTCAGGGATGATCCTGTATCAACTTCCAGCTCGCAAGGTGAGCCCTCCAAAAGGACTGTGACTTTCAGCTTTTTAGGCCGATTGGTGCGGACCTGGCTTATTGTTGTGAGATACGTTCGCAATTCCTCTCTCTGGGTCAACTCTATCTCAGCATCTGTATCCTGAAAATACTCTCGTTGAGCGTCTTGATAGAACGCTCTCTCAGCTCTTTGTGTGTAGTCTCTCTGGGAATACGCTCGCTCAGCTCCTTGTGTGTAATCTCTCTGGGGATACGCTCGCTCAGCTCTTTGGGAATTTTCTCTCTGGGTAAACACTTGTGGATTTCTCTCTGGGCGCCCTTTTTGATTTCGCCAAGCCCCTGGGTTGGGCTTCTGTTGGCGGTACATGGGTGGCTGCCGTGAGGCAGGGACTTCGCTCCGGCACACTCGTGCGATGTGCCCAAGTTTGTTGCAGTGCGAACAAACAACGTTCCTGAACCTACAGGTAGACCTGGGGTGGTTCCCTCCGCAGCTTGCGCAGGGCGGCAAATGGAATCTGGGTCTCCCCCCAGGCCTCAAGTGACTGCTCCACATCAGGTGACTGTCCTCGAACTCGGGATCCTCGTAGTCGGGGCTTGTGTCCTCGTAGTGAACTCTGGTGTGACTTGGCGCTGGCTGGCCTGTGTTGAACCCGCGTTGAATTGTCTCCGCTGATCTGTCTGCTGCTTCTGAAGCTCTTGCCTCGTCGAGTACAATCTAGAGGCTTAAATTGGTTTTGGCTAACAGCCGTTTTTGTAGGGAAATGTCTCTCAGCCCGCTAACGAGTCGATCCATAATCTGCTCATCCAGGTCTCTGAATCCACAATGTGTGGCTGCTTTTCTTAGAGCCGCAACATACTGGTTGATAGATTCTCCCGCCTTCTGGTTCCTCGTGTTGAATGCTTGGCGGCAAACATGGCGGGAAGGTTTTGGCGCGTAATGAGTCTGTAGAGCTTGTTGCAACGCCGTCCATGATACTGCCTGTATTGGAGTAGGCGCGGTGAGGTCTCTGGCCGTGTTGAAGACTTCTTTTCCGCAGTAGCCGAGGAAGATGTTTTTCTTCCGGGCGTCGGTGATCCCCGTGTATTCATTCGCTTCGAGAAAACACTCGAAACGAATCATGAAGGCTTCCCATTTGTCGTTCGCTGGGTCGAATGGAGCGGGGGGAGTGTGCATCGCCATCTTCTCTCGTTTGAATTTGCCGCGCTGTGGTGGCCTGAGATGGCTGCCGGAATTTCTGCCGAATTCCTACGCTGGATCAAATCCGGAGATTCTGGAGGTAGCGTTCTTCGTCCTATCTGTCTCTCTGAATCCCACCTTCGTCGCCAATGTTCGATCTGGGCAACGAGAGAACAGACTGCGGACACGAAGTGACTTAACAGCTCTTTATTAGTAGTAATAGTGATCCAGCTTGCTCTGTGGCCGGAGGGTTCCCCTTTTATAGTACTCGGGTACGCCTCTCGACCAATCAGGGCGATACCTGTTTCCTGCTGTAGCAGCGGACCAGAGAGGAGACTTCCTCCGATATATGTTAATATCTAACAGCACCGTTGGATTTCATGCGCAAAAGGCTTTCCTCTTGTTTGATGTGATAATTGAGGCATTCAGTCTTTATATGGTGGCATAAGTTTTTATAGCAGCTTTTAAAGTTAGCAATGTAGTCAGTTTTGTTTTTTCGTCACAGAGAGATTTTTTTTTTAGATTGGAGCTTCTGTATTGCTATGGGTAATTTGTTTTTCTTGGTTTTGGAGGTTATTAGTGGTACTTATAGTTTAATGACTATTTGGACTTCAAGCAATTTTTTTTTATTATAGTCTTTAGCGGTATTACAGCCAGTGAATAGAATGTGCCAATCAAGAAATGAGTGGTCGGTGTCTATGAGATTATAGTTGGCTTTTTTAAAGTTATACTTGGGTATAATTATATTTATAATTGTAAATATATTTTACAATTTAAATAAATTCAATTTAAATAATGTAAATAAAATTTAAATAAATTTTACAATTTAAATAAAAACCTTAATGGTTTTTTAATTAGCATGATAGAATTTTACATTCATAAATTTCAGCCGTGGTGGCATAGTTAGAATGCAAGTATTGTTGGCTAACTCACTGCTCACTACCAGGAGTTTGATCCTGACCAGTTCAAGGTTGACTCAGCCTTCCATCCTCCCAAGGTTGATAAAATGGGGACCCAGATTGTTGGGGGCAAGAGGCTGATTCTATAAACCACTTAGAGAGGGCTGTAAAAGCACTGTGGTATATAAGTTGAAGTGCGATTGATATTCACGCAAATAATGAAGGTGGGGACTGAACATCTCTTGTTCACTGGCTCAGTTTTAAAATTGCTCCTCCTTGTAGGATGTTTCAAGTTGCTTTCAAAATTCCTGGATGTTTCCATTCTAGTTCCATCCCTTTCTGGAGAAGAATGAATTTTGCAATTTTTCCTGGGAAAAAGTATACTTGGACCAAAGTGGAAATGTAGCAGCAGATCTGAATATCATGAGTTGGTTGCTTTTCCCCAAAGAGGATCCCATCAAAGAGCAACTGGGGAGTTTTGAAAGACAGAAGCTTATTATCAACCAAGATGCTCTTTCACGGCTAAAGTCGCTCAACAAGGTGGTTGAAAATATTGGCAACTTTTCTCTGTCTGTATAGTTGGTGTTAGTATACCCTGAAAGAGCAGGCTCAGGTCTTTTTAAAGAGACCATAACTGACCAGAGTTATTTATGCTTCTGTTTCAAATTTCCAAATTTGAGCAATAAAGAAACGTTGGTCTGTCTTTCCATGTCATCTAATTGTAGTTCTAATTTTGGGAGATGTTGGAGGATAGGGAGTCCTGGAGTGCTATGGTTCTTGGGCAGATGTGAGATTCAGCAGGTTCTGACAGGTTCTGGAGAACCGGTAGCAGAAATTTCGAGTAGTTCGGACCGGTAAATACCACCTCTGACTGGCCCCGCCCCCATTTATTATCTGACTCCTGAGTCCCAACTGATTGGGAGGAAGTGGGGATTTTGCAGTAACCTTCCCCTGCCACGCCCATGAAGCCACGCCCACAGAACCAGTAGTAAAATTGTTTGAATCCCACCACTGTTCTTGGGGGCTCAAAGAGTTGGACACAACTAGCAATTAACAACAAAACTGTAATTGTTCAATGAAAAGGACCTCGTCTTGAATACCTCACTTGGCCTTAGACATATCCCTTTCCCACACAGAGCTCATGCGCATGTCTCATGTGCTGCAGCAAAAGATCCCTGACTTACCCTTTTTGAGGGACACATTCTCATGACTTCTCCTCCACTTGTCCTCACTATAATTCCATAAACTAGACAGTAATCTTTAGTCTCATTTCACCAGCATGGCAGCTGTATGAATTGAAAATATAAACATACAGATATAACTAAATGATACCTCATTTGAGGTTGAAAACCACATATCACCCTGGATATGTGCTAGTCATTCCCGACTCTATGGGGCGGTGCTCATCTTCGTTTCAAAGCCGAAGAACCAGCACTGTTACATCTTGCATGACATCTCTGTGGTCATGTGACCGGTATGACTTAATGCCAATGGCACACGGAACACTGTTATCTTCCCACCAAAGGTGCTCCCTATTTTTCTACTTGCATTTTTATGTGCTTTCAAACTTCTAGGTTGGCGTAAGCTGGGATAAAAAACAGGAGCTCACTCCATTATGCAGCTCTAGAGATTCGAACCACCCAACTGCTGACCTTTCTGATTGGCAAGCTCAAAATCTTAGCCACTGAGCCATCTGTAGATGTCTTCTTTCCCTGTTCATTAGAGCCCTGTGATGTCTTCTTTCACTCTATGAATTGAAAATATAAATGTACAGATATAACTAAATAATGACTCATTTGAGATTGACTGCCCTAGTTTGTGAGAATTTTTTTTCTTTATATCTTAACTGGAACAAGGATTTGGATTGTTTTCAATTTCAATATTTCAATTTCAAATATTGCTTTGAAGTATTTTATGTTTTCCTGATCTATTGCTCAGAAGTTTCTTTTTAAAGCACAGCTTCATTTTATTTTAATCAATCTAATAAGTAAAAATTTGGAAGATACTTTGGAATGACTTTTGTTTTTCTGCTTAGTCTCTGCCTCAGTCCAACTGTGTGGACAATTGTCACCCTGGATTTGTAAAACGGGGTCGGAAGGAAGAACCCATTTGCTGCTATGATTGTATTCCTTGTCCGGAAGGGACCATCTCCACACAGGAAGGTGAGTGACACCAGAGGGAAGGGCATTGGATTCAACCAGAGCATTTGATCAAAGTGCATGTTAAAAGACATTTTATTCTTCATTGCTATTTTTAACATCTCCAATTTATTCCATAATGGGAGGAATAAGATCTTGAATAAGATCCAATCCATTTCCGTGTTTTTGTAAATGCTCATTGATATCTAATGCCTGATCCTAATAAAAATAGAGACTGAATTATTTTTAGATGATAAAAAGTAAATAAAAAGGAATAAAATAAAGGGCTGCCACAAAGAAGAGGTGGTCGACCTATTCTCCAAAGCACCCAAAGGCAGGACAAGAAACAATGGATGGAAGCTAATCAAGGAGAGAAGCAACCTAGAACTAAGGAGAAATTTCCTGACAGTGAGAATAATTAATCAGTGGAACAACTTGCCTCCAGAAGTTATAAATGCTCCAACGATGGAAGTTTTTAAGAAGAGATTGGATAACAATTTGTCTGAAATGCTATAGGATTTCCTTCTACATTTGGATTAAGATGGGCAACCATAATATTTTTATCTTTCTATGTCTATATCTATATTTCAGTTTACCAATTACTAGGGCTTTCTTGTCTCTCAGTGTCAGCTGTTATCCAGAGAAGGTCTTTCTTGGAAGGTGAAAGGAAGGAGTATAAAAATAATATTACTTACTGTTTTCTCAGATACTGAAAAATGCACCAAGTGCCCAGATGATCAATATCCAACTGATGACAGAGTCCAATGTATCCCCAAAAGAATATCCTTCTTGTCCTATGAAGAACATCTGGGCATCATCCTGGTCTCCTTTGCTGTACTCTTGTTTATAACAACAGGCTTTGTTTTAGTCATATTCCTTAAATACCTAGAAACTCCCATCGTCAAAGCCAACAACCGTGACCTCTCCTACATCCTCCTGGTTTCCCTCTTGCTTTGCTTCTTGTCCTCCTTTCTCTTCATTGGACGACCAACGAAAGCCACCTGCCTTCTCCGACAAACCATGTTCAGCATCGTCTTCTCAGTAGCAGTGTCTTGTGTGTTAGCCAAAACAATCATGGTAGTGTTGGCCTTCCTGGCCACAAAACCAGGGAACAGGGTGAGGAGATGGTTGGGGAAGAGCTTGGCCAACTTCATCATTCTTTCTGGTTCTGCTGGAAAAATTGTAATTTGTGCAATCTGGCTGGGAGTTTCTCCTCCATTTCCTGATTTTGATCTGCATTCCCAATCAGGAGTGATCATCCTTCAGTGCAACGAAGGCTCTGTCACCATGTTTTATGTTGTTCTCTGCTATATGGGCTTCCTTGCTGCCATTTGCTTCACAGTGGCTTTCCTGGCCAGGAACCTGCCTGGGGCGTTCAATGAAGCCAAACTGATCACCTTCAGCATGCTGGTCTTCTGCAGTGTCTGGATCTCCTTCCTGCCCACCTACTTGAGCACCAAAGGGAAATCTATGGTGGCCGTGCAGGTCTTCTCCATCTTGGCTTCTGGTGCTGGCCTGCTGGCCTGCATCTTCTTCCCCAAGTGCTACATTATCATCCTGAGACCAGATCTAAATACTAAGCAACATTTAATGATAAAAGTCGGTATCTGATCATGAAGTAGTTTCTGAGGCTCATAAGACTTAATTATTTATTGCAGTTATTATTGAGTTTGTATGCATGTTCTGACAATTAAGGTTATTTAAAATAAAAGAAAATAAACATATAAAGAATGGAAGACTAACTAATAATAATAATCAAAGTGTAAAATAAAAACAATTAGAATAACCCTCAAAGTGTAAAATGAATTAATTAATAATTTAAAATGTCATGAAACTAGGGAAGGACAAGATAAGAAATGACATTTTATTATTATACATATTATATAATATCAACATAATGCATCTACAGATAAGACGAGACTTCCCAGATTGGGGTGTGGGGGAGGAATATGACATCATCTATCTCCAGTCCACAACACAGTCTTTTCAGCAGTTCCAAGAAGGCTTCATAACCATTTGCACTACTTCGATGACCCAGAGGACACAGATAAATCTCCAAGTGGCCTCAAATGACTCTCTAAAAGAATGCAAATTACCAGCTGTCTGCAAGGAGTATAAATCCTTCCATTCCCCACTCAGAGCTGAAGAAGCTTCTTAGATGAAAAGTGAAATGTCTTTAAATAAAAACAAGAAAGTCCAGGTACTTCTTGAAAGAAGGACCTTTGGGACATCACCATACTATAAATCTGAACTTCAACTGTAGTCTCAAGGGATGATAAAATTGAACAAAGCAAAAAAAAAAAAAAAGCACAGGGTATGTAGACAGGCCTTCTTTGCAAGGGCTGGAATTTAGAAATCACTGTGGGTAGAACCTCAAATTTTGGACATTTTGCTCATCAAATAAAATACCATCTTTTGTTCCTTAATGCTTAAGCATTGATTTGGTAGATAGCTTCAGATCCCAATAATGGAGCATCACAATGGAGATGGTTGATGAACTAAGAGGCAATCCCACCTCCCCCCCACACACACACGTCCAGCTACTTGCCTCCCCATCAATTAACTATAATTCTAACTTGATTGTAGTTTCCATTTTCATTGTTTTAGAAATATTTTGCTTTTATGATTTTAATGCATTTAATGGCATAAGAGCTCGCAGAGTTGTTTCAAAACCAGATGAATGGCAAAAAGGCCAAATGAATGAATGAACAAACAAACAAACATTTGAAACAAGTTTACCAGTAAATGGGTGGTATCCTCTTTAGGCCATTTAAAAATGAAGCAAATCACATCTTTCCATCTTTGTAAAAACTTTTATTTTTTGTAATATTTTGTAATATACAGCAAAGAGGTGATTTTAGAGTTGTTTTTGGAAAACTTTATAAATGCTTTTTGAAACTGATTTAAAGACTATGAAGGTAATTACAAAGAATCTCTAGTGTGGAAAAAAGTGTTCTTCTTTGCTAATCAATTGAAAAAACAAAACTTTGAAAGTGGATTACCACAACACAAGATGACTACTTTAAAGGAATCATGTGTGAGGCCTGTAGTTGTGTACCTTTTAGGATCTTTGGCCTGCCACACTCTCTATTATTTCATTATGCTGTTTCATTAGTGTAGTAATTGGGAGGGGGAATAGAAAATAGTAGAATTGTGGAATGTGTTGTTGTCATTCCCTTCTAGAAGCCCCAGGTCATCTTTTGTCTCCGCACCCCATCACCTGACCGAAACCAGCTGGGTGGAGATGCCAGCGTAGCCGAAGAAGATTGGACCATGTGATGGATTTATGGGTGTGGAAAAAAGATCATGAACTTTAGACTGGGTGGAATCCCAGGACGTTTTTCAGAATTGGGATTTCCACAGTACGATGCCAACATGTCTGTTTTCTTAAATTGGAACTTTAAGGATAGCTCTGCCTTGGACTCTGATTTAATTCTGCATGATATTTGGAATGCTGACATCATGTTATTTTTGGGCCAGTAAAATGCTAGAACTTTTTAACACTTTACTTCAACCAGAAATGACTAGTGAAGGCAAAGAAATACTTTAGGCGACAACTGAAATGGATTGACTGGAGTTAGAAATGCACTTGGGTGACCACTTAAAAATTGAACAAGACACCGTGGATTACCCTCCCTGACAGACTGAAATATATGCAGATTGTTTTTCTTTTGATCATGGAAAGATAATAAGAATTTTGAAAAGAAGAAAAGATGATAGAAGAAAACAGGAAGCAGGATTATTTTTTTATTTATTTGCTTGTTTGTTTGTTTATTGGATTTAAGAAAGGTTGGGAGAAAAAATGAATATAACATATATACAATATATACACATATACATACACATACAGTACATATTTATTTATTTATTTATTTATTACTTGAACTTATTAGTCGCCCCCTCTCCCCACAGGGACTCGGGGCGACGTACAAAAGTATTATATAGCGTACAGAGGAGGTAAGAATAAATAAATAAGTTACAAATTAACCCTTAAAAACTAAAATTACCAATTAAAAATGCCCTGGGCTGGAGAGGTTGTAGTATTATGCCAGGTCAGCTAGTCGAAACAGGTAGGTTTTCAGCTTCATACGGAAGGAGCGAAGGTCGGTTGTTGTCCTGATGTCTGGGGGGAGGTCATTCCAAAGGGTGGGGCCCACTACAGAGAAGGCCCTACTCCTGGGCGCTGCCCTCTGGCACTCTCTGGAGGACGGCACCCGGAGTAGTCCCTCTCTGTGTGAGTGGACGGGTCGCAGGGATGTATGGGGCAGGACGCGATCCCGCAGGTAACTAGGCCCTGTGCCATGGAGCGCTTTGAAGGTGGTAACCAGCACCTTGAAGCGCACCCGGTAGGCCACAGGAAGCCAGTGCAGCTCGCGCAGGATAGGTGTTATATGAGAGAACCTCGATCTCCCCATAATTACCCGCGCGGCTGCATTCTGGACCAACTGCAGTCTCCGGGTGCACCTCAAGGGGAGCCCCATGTAGAGAGCATTACAGTAGTCCAGGCGAGACGTCACCAGCGCGTGAGTGACTGTGCGCAAGGCCTCCCGGTCCAAAAGGGGCCGCAATTGGCGCACCAGGCGAACCTGGTGGAACGCCCCCCTTGCCACGGCTGCCACATGATCTTCCATAGACAGCCGGGCATCAAGGAGGACGCCCAAATTGCGTGACCTTTCCACCGGGGCTAATTGATCATCCCCGATGGCCAGCGATGGCATATGCTGGTTGAACCGGAAAGCCGGAAGCCACAGCCACTCTGTCTTGGAGGGGTTGAGCCTGAGCCTGTTGTCATCCATCCAGACCCGTACGGCTTCCAGACACCGGGACATCACTTCAACAGCCTCGTTGGGGTGGTTTGGGGTGGAAATGTAAAGCTGAGTGTCATCAGCGTACAGATGGTATTCCACCCCAAAACCACGGATGATCTCGCCCAGCGGCTTCATATATATGTTGAACAGGAGAGGCGAGAGGATCGACCCCTGTGGGACCCCACAGATAAGGGGCCTCGCGGTCGACCTCTCCTCTCCTGCCAACACACATTGCATCCGGCCAGAGAGGTAGGAGCGGAACCATCGTAATACGGTGCCCCCGACCCCCAACCCCTCCAGACGGCGCAATAGGATACCATGGTCGATGGTATCGAAGGCCGCCGAGAGGTCTAATAGGACAAGGATGGAGGAACAACCCCCATCCTTTGCCCTCCAGAGATCATCCACCAACGCGACCAAGGCTGTCTCCGTGCTGTGACCGGGTCGGAAGCCGGACTGGCGCGGGTCTAGATAATCAGCTTCATCCAGGTGGCGCGGAAACTGCTGAGCCACCACACTCTCAACAACCTTCGCTAAGAAAGGAAGGTTGGAGACAGGACGGTAATTTGCTAGCTCCATTGGGTCCAGAGAAGGCTTCTTGAGCAGGGGCCTCACCACCGCCTCTTTTAAGGCGGTTGGTAAAAGGCCCTCACCCAGCGAAGCGTTCACCAGCCCCAGTAGCCAGCCTCGTGAGCCCTCCCAGGAGGCCAGTACCAACCAGGAGGGACACGGGTCCAATAAACATGTGGTGGCTCGCAGTCGCCCACGCAACCTGTCCAAATCTTCGGTGACAACAGGGTCAAACTCCTCCCAGCATGGTCTCTCAAGACTAGCCTCGGACGTCCCCACTGGAGCACTGAGGTGGGTCCATCCCGATCGATTTTATCCTGCAGGAACTCTCCAAATTCCTCTGCCCGGCCCAGCAATGGGGGGTCCCGCTGCCCCTGTGACAAAAGGGAGCGGGTCACCCGAAACAGGGCGGCAGGGCGGTTCTCTGCGGACGCTATAAGGGTGGCACAATACTGCCGTTTGGCCACTCTTATTGCCACAAGGTAAGTCCTTACGTAGGCTCTTACCTGTGCTCGGTCGGATTCGGAGCGGGAGGACCTCCACTTGCTCTCTAGGTGTCTCCTAAGGCGTTTCATCGCCCTTAGCTCCCCGTTAAACCAGGGGGCCCGGGTCGATCGTGGCCGTCGGAGAGGCCGCAAAGGCGCCACCCGGTCTAAGGCACCGGCGGCCGCATTATTCCACGCGGCTACCAGGTCCTCTGCCCGGGGGCGGGGCAGGTCTGCAGGAGGTGGCCCAAGCTCTGCCTGGAACCTATCTGGTTCCATCAGACGCCTGGGGTGGAACCATCTGGGATAGTCTGGTTCCGCCTCCCTGCGGTGGAATATACGTACGTACATATATATGTATGTATGTATATGTGTACACACACACACAGAGAGACACAAACACACACACACACACAGAGACACACACACTATTTCACCTCTTCCCTCTCTCCTCTCTCTCTGTCCTCCTCCACCTCCTTTCTCCCTCTACCATCTCTCTCTTCTCTACTTCCTCTTCCTCTCTCCTCTTTCCATTCCTTCTTTCTCTCCTCCTCTTTCTCTCCCTTCTGTTTCCCTCTCTTCTATCCCCACTCTTCCTCCTTTCTTCTCCCTTTCTCCTTTCCACCCTCTCTGCTTAGTTTGCAAGGTGTATTTCAGCGTCCAAGCACGTTTCATTCAATATTGATGGTATTAATAATTGTGCAGGTCTTCTCCATGTTGGCTTCCAGTGCTAGCCTCTTGCTATTAATTTTTCTCCCCAAATGTTACATTATTTTCCTAAGACCAGATCTGAATACAAAAGAACGTATGATGTCAAAATAAAACAGTAAATTGAGTTCTGTGTATGTGTAGTAGTAGTATCTGTGAAAGGGATCTTGGAGTCCTAGTGGACAACCACTTAAATATGAGCCAGCAGTGTGCAGCAGCTGCCAAAAAAGCCAACTCAGTTCTAGGCTGCATCAACAGAGGGATAGAATCAAGATCAAGTGAAGTGTTAACACTAAGAGAAAGAAGGACTAGGGGAGACATGATAGCAGTGTTCCCATATCTCAGGGGTTGCCAAAAAGAAGAGGGAGTCAAACTATTCTCCAAAGCACCTGAGGGTAAAACAAGAAGCAATGGGTGGAAACTAATCAAGGAGAGAAACAACTTAGAACTGAGGAGAAATTTCCTGACAGTGAGAACAATTAATCAGTGGAACAGCTTGCCTCCAGAAGTTGTGAATGCCCCAACACTGGAAGTCTTTAAGAAGATGTTGGATAGCCATTTGTCTGAAATGGTATAGGGTTTCCTGCCTAGGCAGGGGGTTGGACTAGAAGACCTCCAAGGTCCCTTCCAACTCTACTATTGTACTGTACTGTTTCCCAGAAATGTCAGTTAATAAATGCACCAAATGGGGTTTGATACTTTAATGTTTTTTAAAGTCAATAAATAAAAGTCATTTCTTTATGTTGGTAGAAATGGACTCCCAGTCATAATAAATGTGTTTCCCCTCTTTTTGCTGTTCAATGTATGGGAAAGCGTGTGGAGAAGGGGTGGGTTCCAGCAGCTGCCACTGCTGGTTTTCTCAGGGATCCTTTGCATGTGCATGCATTGGGCGCATGCACAGTAAAACGAAAATTGCTCTGCACATGCGCAAAAGCCAAAAACAAAATGGAAGAGCTGGTTTGGGGGCATGGCAGGTCTAGGTCACTGCCGGTTCCAGCGAACCAGGCTGCCAAGCTACTAACGGTTTGGCCAAACCAATATGAACCAGTCCGAACCAGCAGGACCCACCACTCGTGTGGTTAGGCATAGATGCTATGGTTGTATGTGTCTGTATTTTCAATAGATACATTTGAACCAGAGACCAGGACTCCTTTCTGTTGAAGCACATTTTTTCTTATTTATTTTCAGGACAAAATGATGGGCCTAAAGAAGGGAGGATTCCCCACCTTTTACATTATATAAATTGATGCACACTGTTCTGACTGGGGCTTCCCAAGAGCATGAAACAAGTTCCTTGTCCCAGCAAGAAAGCCTTTTATTAATTTACGGTGAATTCTGCTCATTCACAGGCGGCAAAGTCTTTCAAAGGAGGATTTATAGTCACAGACCTTATATGGCTTGGAGAGCTTGCAGGCCGATATCTGCAGAACCTGGCAAGGAATCTCGGAGAGTCACTATCTGAATAGCGAACTAATTGTCTCCTGCAAACTCCACTCCCCTTTTGCTCCTCTTTTATTTCCTCTGGGAGGGGCCATTCATCATCTGGTCTTACTCCCAATTTGACCTCTGTTCTTTAGTAGTTCCCTCCTCTGGTAAGTCTAGGCATATGCACACTGGGAATAGGCTCCAGCTGTTCGTCTGCCTCACTGATGTCTGTCTCTCAAGGCAGCTGATGGCTGGCATATGACTCTGTCCGCCTCTCTGCCTCCAACACAGAGCCCTCATTAGAGACTTCCCCAGACTCCAGGAATGGCCCATCTTCCTCCCCAACCTCCTCACTGTCTGAATCTGCTGCCAGCTCCTCTGGATGCTGGTGGGCCACAACACATACAAGGGATTGGGAACAGAAGCAAGTGAAAAGATCGGGTGTGGGCAACAGCAAGTATGTGATTGGACACAGGACATCAAGGTCTATTGAGATCCACCAGGCAATTAGTTCATAAATAAATATAGTAATGACTCCACATCCTCCAAAATCTTACTTTCCCATTGAAGATACTTCTTGGATGAGAAGTGAAATGCCCTAAAGAAAAATGAGAAAATCCAGTTGCCTTTGATATAAAAGCACCTTTGGGACAACTGTGACATGGATGAATGACAACCTCTATAGATCTCTGCACATAGGTCCCCAAAAGAACTCATGATCCCCAGAGAAGAAATTACCTCTCCCTGTAATTATCACCACTCTGATTTTTGAAAACTCTTCCATCACTTCTCCAGTGGCTGCCTTTGGTGGAAACATCAGATGGAAGCAAGGTGCAAAGGACTTTGCCTCACAAAAGGGTGCATGAATAAACTTGTACTCTCTGTGACACAAATTTTGGGACATTCAGGGACTGTGCTTCTCCTTTCCTTTCTCTCCTTTCCAGGTGAAGTTTTGTTCATCTCTCTCTCTCAGTCAACAAACTTACTCTCATTTCCATATTGTGAGAGTGCTTCGAATTCTTCAAACTCTCTTGTTCTTCCTCAGAAACTGGAAGGGGATTGATTCAGCCCCATGAATTATGAGCCTCCTCCTTCTGCTTCTGATGCTGCTGCTGATGTCCCAGCCAGTCTCTGGGAAGCTGAGAATGAAGTGCCTGCTGAGTTGGAAGGAGCAGGAGGGGAAAAAACTACGGAGCTATTACAGGCCAGGAGACCACTTCATTAGCATAGTCTCCTTTGCCACAGTAATGTCCCATCTAATGCTGCCTTTCAATACAGCTCCTTATACTCAATCTCCCCCGTAAGTCATTCAGTGGGATGGAGTTGCATTCTCTCCATTTGCAGTCCTAACACTCTTCTTTCCTTTCAGTTACTCCTCTTTTGCAGTGATGGGTAACTATAATTTGCTTCTTGTTTTGGACTCTTTTAGCTTAAGACTGAATGGGCTTGTGGAGAGAAAGAGCAATAAATGAAAGTATACTTTGTTGTTGTTAGAGATGATGTTTATCATGAACATTTTTTACAGTAGCTCATTGATTGATCCAGTAATAATCCTACAGTTCATTTTTGCCATTCAACAAGTCAACGAGAATTCTCAGCTTTTGTACAATCTCACCCTTGGCTACAACATCCATGACAACTATTGGAACAACCTTGGCACTTCTGATGCCTTGCTGGACATGCTCTCTACTGGAGAAGCCAATATTCCCAACTACAGCTGTGGAAAAAAAGACAACCTGATGGTTGTTGTTGATGGATCTTTTGATGACATCTCCATTCAGATGTCAACATTAGTGGGCACCTACAAAGTCTCACAGGTTTGTTTTTGTGTTTCTCTATCTGGTAAAGTGACAGGTTGTTGGCGATGGGTAATAGATTCAATCATCTCTTTTCTATGGAATTCACAGGCTGATTTTCACCATGGCCATTGCCAAGGCTAGGGATTGGGATCCACAGTGGGGAGGCAGCCTAAACATTGACTTGAGTAAGTCTTAAGGAACTGGACACAAAGTTAAATATGGAACATTTAAGCAAATTTTAAAATGAACAGATTTGCATTTGCAGTATTCTAGAGATAGAAGACATAGCATGTTTTTTTTTTACAGAATGCCAATTTTATTAGAAAAAAGAAAGGGCAATATCTTAGACCCCAGATTAGACAAATGATTATATTCAATATTGCTAATATTCTGCATGTTGTATTCTTTATCTTGATATGGCTTAGTGGTAAAAAACAATTAACTATTCTAATATGTTCGTGAGAACCACACTGGATGTGTTAAAAGCTTACATTTTGGACTTGATCTGATCTAAATATAATACACTATTCTTCTCTGCTTCTTCAGATCAGTTATGGAATTGTTCCAGAGGCTCTGAGTGATAAAAGTCAATTTCCTTTTTTCCATGAGATGCTGCCCAAAAATGGGTTCCAATACTCAGGAATTGTCCAACTTCTCGTCTGTTTCAGATGGACTTTGATCGGTCTCTTTCCACCAGACACAGAGGAGGGAGAGAATTTCATGAGGACTTTCACTCCTATGCTTGTCAGGAATGGAATTTGTGTCGTTATCTCACAACAATTCTCAATGACTAGACCTACAGAACCTCTCAGAAAAGCCATCTCTAAGTGGAAACAGGTCAATGTCTTTGTTCACTTCGTAGAATTTGCTTCTCTTGTGGAGAGAGTTCACCACATCCATTTAACCATTGAAGGTTTGCCGGGAACCATTGAAGGGAAAGTCTGGATCACCACAATCATGGAGAAAGTGACAGTGATAAGGCATTCACAATTCACATATATCCATAGTATTTGGACCTTTGCTTTTCAGGAAAAAAAAATATGGCCAAATGATGATGCCTTTCCATCCAGCCTTTTTAGAGATTCCAAATTTGAAGACCAGTCTTTTCGCTGTTCTTTTTCCAAGCATGTCCTTTCCGTCAAGGGCCGGAGACGGTGTACCCAGATAGCCCCACTGGACGCACAAGAGAAAAGGAACAGAGTTCAGATAAAAATTGACCATCGTTTTTACAGTGTTGTTAAGACTCTGGCCCATGTCTTGAATGTAGCCTATTCCTCAATATCTAGAAGGAGAAAAGCGGACAAGAAAGAGAGATTGGGAGTGCCAAGGCTAGAGCCATGGCAGGTATGGGCTCCTGACAAGGATCCATCAAACTTACCGTATTTTTCAGAGTATAAGATGCATCTTTTCCCTCCCCAAAAAGAGGGTGAAAATCTGGGTGCATCTCATACACTGAATACAGCATTTTTGGCCTACTGAAACCCTGCCTCCTTTGCAAAAATGGATGTGCAGAGGGTTTGGGAGGTTTGCAAAGGGCTTCTGGGGCTGGGGAGGGCAAAAATGAGTGAAAAAATGGGCTGTTTTTGCTCGTTTTTACCCCCCACAGCCCTAGGGAGTACTCTACAAACCTCCCAAAGCTCTGCATGACCTTTTTGTGTGTGCAAGAAATGAGGTGTGCAGAGGGTTTGGAAGCTTGTAGAGTGCAAAACCAGCCTGTATTTGGTGCTCTGATTTGTTTTGCCAATGTGTAAGACAGAACATTTGTTGGTTGAGATTTGAAGTTGCCAATTGTTTGACCATTCTGACACATAGTCAAGGTTTTTTTGAAGGGTGGCAGCAATTTAGGGGGTGTTAAATAGTTTTACATTGTCAGCAAAGAGAACGCAGTTGCTTGTAATATGATCGCAAAGGTCATTTATGTAAAATATAAAGAGTATTGGTCTCCTAAAACACTGCCTTGGGGGACACTGCTGTTAACAGGTGCAGGATTTGATAGGGTTCTCCCTATTTTGACCACTTGTTACCTATCTGACAGGAATGTAGCTATCCAATTATGCAGTGATCCAGAGATGCCATAAGATTAAATTTTAAAAGTAGTTTATCGTGTACCACTGAATCAAAAGCTTTACAGAAGTCTATGTAAATTGTGTGTATTGCTTTGCCTTGGTCGAGTTTTGTGGTCTATATGTTTTTGCAGTGTTGGAGTTGTAGATTGTAGGATAAGTTTTTCCTGAAACCAATTTTTTTTGTTAGAGAGCAGGTTGTTCATTTCTAAGTGGAGGCTAACCAATTGGTTTATGATTGATTCCATGACTTTGGAGGTGGTGCCACATAAAAAGATTGGTCTGTAATTTTCAACTCAGCTGGGGTTTCCCTTTTTGAAGATAGGGATGACTGTGGCTAGAGACCATAGGTTGGGCAAGGAGCTTTTGTTCTGAAAGATTTTTCAAAGATTATGCTTAGAGGTTCTGCTATGGCAGTGGAAAGCATTTTTAAGGAGGAGGCACATAGTCCATCAGGTCCAAGAGATGGAGATGGTTTTAGGCTGCATAGTGCCTTTTCAACGTTATCTTCTGTAAAAGTGATTTGTGTTAGATCATTGTAATTATTTGTGGTAGGACTAGGAAATATTGGCAATGAGTCATTGCTGTTTACAAAGACTGAGCTGAAGAATATGTTAAAGATTTTGGCTTTAACGGCTTCATCATTACAGTCTTTGCCGTTAGGTCCTTTTAGGGGTGGGATGGATCTTAAGTCTTTAAGTTGGTTGTTAACAAAATTATAGAAGGCACTGTTGGATTTCATGCGCAAAAGGCTTTCCTCTTGTTTGATGTGATAATTGAGGAATTCAGTCTTTATCTGGTGGCATCAGTTTTTATAGCAGCTTTTTTTTAAAAAAAACAAAGTTTTATTGGTTTTTTTAAAATTTGCAAGGAAAAAGGTAGTGGAAAAAGTATACAAATTTTGGCAGTTGCAAAGTGTGGTAGGCGCCCCCTCCCTCCAAACTCATAGTATACATCTGGATAAAAGTCATTAATACATAGTTATATATAGTCAGCATGTTAATTCTGTTGGTACTTTCAATCAATTTAATACATACTATTATAAAGTCCACGTGTTAATTTCATTGGTACTTTCGGTCAGTTTATGTCAAAAAGATTTTCTTGTTCATTTTTGTGATCTGAGCGTTCTTGGTATTGCCCCATCTCCCCCCGCCGGCAGAGCTCCGGCCCCTCCCGTGTCCTGTATATCTGTTGTAAGATCTTCTGTTTTTTCTAGGTGTGTTTTGTTTTTTTCCATAAAGGCCTGTGCCTCTATGGGTGTGTTGATTCTAATTCTTGTCTCCTCCCAGAATATTAACATACCTTCAGGCATCAACCATCTGACCCACACCCCCTTCTGGTATAATTTATTCGCTAATTGCGAATAATTTTTTCTTTTTCCCCTCACTTTCTTGGGGATCTGCTTCAGAATGGTTATCTCCCTATCATGGTATGTCAGGGCTTGCCTCCTTTGTGCACCCAGAATTTCGTCTCTTGTGGTTTTTCTGAGAAATTTAATATGTACCTCCCTGGGTACGTTGTGTGTTCTGGCATAGGCTGAGTTCACTCTATAAACCAGATCTATCTCCCATTCCATCTGTTGTTTTTCTTTATGGATATATTCGGCCAAAAATTTTTTCATGATGTCCCTTATGTTTTCATCATCTGCTTCCATCACGTTTTGAAATCTAAGATAAAAGGACATTCTCTCAAATTCTGTTTTCATTTGTTGGGTATCAAGTTCTTTGTTTCCCTTCTGCACTGCCTCCACCCCCCCCCCTCATCTCAGCCACCCCACCCTCCATAAGGTCCAGTCTCTGTGAGTTCTTATAAATTTGGGCTTGATCTCTTTAATTTCTTCTTTCATTTCCTTTAATTGTTTCTTAATTTCCTCTTGTCCCTATAAAAGTTGCTGAAGCATTTGTTGCAAATCCATTTCTGTACTTTTAGGTTGCATCAGGTCTGTTATCTTTGATTGTGTAGCAGGGCTGGAAGTTGCTGATGTCGGGGCAGAGGTAGCAAAGCCAGGCTTTCCAGGAGGTGGTCTTTTAGGAGACATTGTTTATAGAATAAAGAGCTCAGTCAGTGTAGAGAATGGACAGCTAGAGCGGCAGAGCAGCCAGATGAGTCCAGGAGGCAGAGGGTCCAGGCAGGAGAGAGTTTCTCTAATCAGCCTGGCAGTAGAGTAAAGTTTTTCACCCCAGGGAGTTCAAAGAGTAGGAATCCACAAGAGATTTATCTGAGTAGCACGGAGACAAAGACCGGAAGCCTGAATTTTTAAACGTGGAGTCAGGTTTCACAGTTCATGAAGACAACGGAAGTGTGCCATCTTGCCCTGCCAGCTTCGGGTTTAGAGGCATAACAAAGTTTTCAAAGTTCCCAAAGTTTTCAGATCATCAGTATATTATGGGATTAAGTTCAGAGAAAGTCACTTTAAGCAGGGGTGTGGCATCATTGGTTGGCCCTCCCCCCTCCTCCTTCCCCTGGGGCTGAGAGCAAAATTGTTCCAAGCCGCCTGTCCGAGGGGGGGGGAAATCCCCCTCCCTCCAGCCGCGCCTCCCAAGTTAGCCGAAAGAAAAAGTTTTAAACTGCTGAAAAGTTCTTTAATTCAACAAAGGGAGTGAAGGGGGGTATGCGCCTCACCGCACCGCCGCTGCTTCCTTCTGCTTGTTCATTCTCCGCGCAGCATTCAGCGAAGACGCCCACGCGTCCTCTGATCTGCTCCCTGGTGCCTTGGGCGAAGCGGGGGACCTCCCACCGGCCGCCACCGATCCAAGGATCCCCTGCGATGCCGCCCCTCCGGCAGGACGCCTCTGTGGGGCGTCCTGTGCCCCCCAAGGAGTGGGGAAGCCCACCGAGGAGCCGGAGCGAGCAAACACTTGCTCGTCGGTGGTGGCCGCCGGAACCAGCTTTTATAGCAGCTTTTAAAGTTAGCAACCTAGCCAGTTTTGTTTTTTCATCAGAGAGATTTTTGTTTTTTTGGGATTGGAGCTTCCGTATTGCTATGGGTAATTTGTTTTTCTTGGTTTTGGAGGTTATTAGTGGTACTTATAGTTTAATGACTATTTGGACTTCGAGCAAAAAAAGTTTATAATAGTCTTTGGCAGTATTACAGACAGTGAATAGAATGTGCAATTTAATTATTGTAAATGTAAATTTTGGGGTTTTAAATTATTTTAACTGTTTTAATTCATTGCTATTTATTTTAACCTAGTGGCTTTTATTTGAATCTTATTTGTTAAACACTGATGTCACCTCCTCCATGCCACATCTGTATATTTGTTTTGATTGTACGTCGCCCCGAGTCCCTTTGCGGAGAGGGACTTTTATTTTTATTTGACTGATAAGTCAAATAAAAAATAAAAAATAAAATAAATAAATAAAATAAAATGTGCCAATCAAGAGATGAGAGGTCGGTGTCTATAAGATTATGGTTGGCATTTTTAAAGTTATAATTGGGTGTAATTATATTTATAATTGTAAATATATTTTACAATTTAAATAAATTCAATTTAAATAATGTAAATACAATTTAAAAATGTTTACAATTTAAATAAAAACCCTAATGGGTTTTTAATTAGCATGATACAATTTTACATTTCAGCCGTGGTGGCGTAGTGGTTAGAATGCAAGTATTGTTGGCTAACTCACTGCTCACTACCAGGAGTTTGATCCTGACAAGTTTAATGTTGACTCAGCCTTCCATCCTTCCAAGGTTGATAAAATGGGGACCCAGATTGTTGGGGGCAAGAGGCTGATTCTATAAACCACTTAGAGACAGCTGTAAAAGCACTGTGGTATATAAGTCGAAGTGCGATTGTTATTCACGCAAATAATGAAGGTGGGGACTGAACATTTCTTGTTCACTGCCTCAGCTTTAAAATCGCTCCTCCTTGTAGGATGTTTCAAGTTGTTTCAAAATTCCTGGATGTTTCCATTCTAGTTCCATCCCTTTCTGGAGAAGAATGAATTTTGCAATTTTTCCTGGGAAAAACTATACTTGGACCAAAGTGGAAATGTAGCAGCAGATCTGAATATCATAAGTTGGTTGCTTTTCCCCAAGGAGGATCCCATCAAAGAGCAACTGGGGAGTTTTGAAAGACAGAAGCTTATTATCAACCAAGATGCTCTTTCACGGCTAAAGTTGCTCAACAAGGTGGTTGAAAATATTGGCAACTTTTCACTGTCTGTATAGTTGGTGTGAGTATCCCCTGAAAGAGCAGGCTCAGGTCTTTCTAAAGAGCCCATAACTGACCAGAGTTATTTATGCTTCTGTTTCACCACACTGGGATAGGCCTCCTGCTGCTAGGAGGGTGATCCGAGGTGCGCAGGCAAAAAGATCCGTAATGACCTGTCCGATGTGAGATAATGCCTTAATCTAGAAAGATGGACTGAAAATGACTTTAACACTCCCCCCCCCCCCCAAAAAACTTTATTGGCTCTTGAAATAATAATGAGAGTCAATTTGTACTGAAATGCTACTTAGATTTGATCTTTGGCTTGTAAGCCATCTAAAAACCCTTTGAATACAATTGTTTGTGATTGTCAGCTACCTTAAGTCTTCTACTGAAACAAATAATTATCCAAATTTAAGCAATAAAGAAACGTTGGTCTGTCTTTCCATGTCATCTAATTGTAGTTCTAATTTTGGGAGATGGTGGAGGACAGGGAGTCCTGGAGTGTTATGGTTCTTGGGCAGATGTGAGATTCAGCAGGTTCTGACAGGTTCTGACAGGTTCTGGAGAACCGTTAGCAGAAATTTTGAGTACCTCGGACCGGTAAATACTACCTCTGACTGGCCCCACCCCCATTCATTCTCTGACTCCTGAGTCCCAGCTGATCGGGAGGAAATGGGGATTTTGCAGTAACCTTCCCCTGCCACACCCACCAAGCCACACCCACCGAACCAATAGTAAAATTGTTTGAATCCCACCACTGTTTTGGGGGGCTCAAAGAGTTGGACACAATTAGCAATTAACAACAAAACTGCAATTGTTCAATGAAAAGGACCTCTTCTTGAATACCTCACTTGGCCTTAGAAATATCCTTTTCCCACACAGGGCTCATTCTCATGAAAAGGGAAAAGGTGCCTGACTTACACTTTTTGAGGGACACATTCTCATGACTTCACCTCCACTCGTCCTCACTATAATTCCAGGAACTAGACAATAATCTTTAGTCTTTTTTCATCAGCATGCTAACTGTATGAATTGAAAATATAAACATACAGATATAACTAAATAATACCTCATTTGAGGTTGAAAGCCACATATCTCCCTGGATATGTTCTAGTCATTCCCGACTCTAGGGGGCGGTGCTCCTCTCTGTTTCAAAGCCAAAGAGCCAGCACTGTAACATCTTAGATGACATCTCCGTGGTCATGTGACTGGCATGACTAAATGCCAAAGGAGCATGGAACACTGTTATCTTCCCACCAAAGATGGTCCCTATTTTTCTACTTGCATTTTTATGTGCTTTCAAACTGCTAGGTTGGCAGAAGCTGGGATAAGTAACAGGAGCTCACTCGGTTATGCAGCTCTAGAGATTCGAACCACCCAACTGCCGACCTTTCTGATTGGCAAGCTCAGCATCTTAGCCACTGAATCATCGCGTCCCTGTGATGTCTTATTTCACTCTATGAATTGAAAATATAAATGTACAGATATAACTAAATAATGACTCATTTGAGATTGACAGCCCTAGTTTGTGAGAATTTTTTTTCTTTATATCTTAACTGGAACAAGGATTTGGATTATTTTCAATTTCAATATTTCAATTTCAAGTATTGCTTTGCAGTATTTTATGTTTTCCTGATCTATTGCTCAGAAGTTTCTTTTTAAAGCACAGTTTCATTTTATTTTAATCACTCTAATAAATAAAAATTTGGCAGATGTTTTGGAATGATTTTTTGTTTTTCTGCTTAGTCTCTGCCTCAGTCCAAATGTGTGGACAATTGTCACCCTGGATTTGTAAAACGGGGTCGGAAAGAAGAACCCATTTGCTGCTACGATTGTATTCCTTGTCCGGAAGGGACCATCTCCACACAGGAAGGTGAGTGACACCAGAGGAAAGGGCATTGGATTCAACCAGAGCATTTGATCAAAGTGCATGTTAAAAGACATTTTATTCTTCATTGCTATTTTTAACATCTCCAATTTATTCCATAATGGGAGGAATAAGATCTTGAATAAGATCCAATCCATTTCCGTGTTTTTGTAAATGTTCATTGATATCTAATGCCTGAGCCTAATAAAAATGGAGACTGAATTCTTTTTAAATCATGAAAAGTAAATAAAAAGCAATAAAATAAGGGGCTGCCACAAGGAAAAGGCGGTCGACCTATTCTCCAAAGCACCCAAAGGCAGGACAAGAAACAATGGATGGAAGCTAATCAAGGAGAGAAGCAACCTAGAACTAAGGAGAAATTTCCTGACAGTGAGAATAATTAATCATTGGAACAATTTGCCTCCAGAAATTATAAATGCTCCAACACTGGAAGTTCTTAAGAAGAGATTGGATAACCTTTTGTCTGAAATTCTATAGGATTTCCTGCCTAGGAGGGAGTTGGACTAGAACACCTCCAAGGTCCCTTCCATCTCTATTATTCTGAATTGATTACCTGGCACACTCTTCCTTTTTGGGCGGTTCTTTTTTAATGATTGAATGATTTTGAATCCTGTTTACCTGGCACATGAAAATTTGTATTGCTCAAATTGTTGGGGACCTACATTGTTCCATACTATACCACTTCTCTCAAGTTTCCTAACGATGCCGTAACTGATTCATAATAATTGAGCCAATGTTTTAATACAAAAACCAGTGATTTATTGATAGCTTCATTAGGGCAGATTTGTTCGCAGTCAAATCTTTGCTTTGTTTATCTACTTCTGGACTTTACCCCTGTTCCTTCCCTCCCCTCAGTCTGTGTCATAAATCACATTACCCAATAGATACACCCCTTCCAACCGAGCAGCAGTAATCTGAGATCCCATTCCAGCGTGGAATTCACTCCCACTCATTCTGTCACCATCACAACCCGGAAAGTTGATAACTACTATGTAAGCTACACAGGCTCCCAGTTTCTCTCCAAGTGCAATTAAATTTACTTTCAAAACCCTACTAGGCATAGGAGCAGGTATCTCTTGGCGTTTTCTCCCTGAGGATATCTACTTGTCCCACCATTGCAGATATAATGGACACACTG
This sequence comes from Natrix helvetica, assembly GCF_964273705.1. NCBI lineage: Eukaryota > Metazoa > Chordata > Lepidosauria > Squamata > Natricidae > Natrix > Natrix helvetica. The sequence goes on from NC_138548.1 coordinate 371,046,419, forward strand.
TATGTTCCCTAAAACATTGACACTATACAGTTACTCCAAAACCTGCCCTTTTTTGTTGCAGCTCCTGCCCTTTTGAACACCCTCCCCATTGAAACCCTCACCTCATATACAGCCCCCCCCCCCACTCATAAACCTCTGGAGATTGTTCTTCCAGGCTTTGGGATGAAGTGATTACAACAAGGCATATTGGTTCAGTGAAGAGTGGTTGTGGCATCAATGATTTCTCTTTTGGGTTTTATTCATTGTTGTTGATATTTTTATAGTCTATGTCTATATCTATATTTCAGTTTACCAATTACTAGGGCTTTCTTGTCTCTCAGTGTCAGCTGTTCTCCAGAGAACGTCTTTCTTGGAAGGTGAAAGGAAGGACTATAAAAATAATATTACTTACTGTTTTCTCAGATACTGAAAAATGCACCAAGTGTCCAGATGATCAATATCCAAATGATGACAGAGTCCAATGTATCCCCAAAAGAATATCCTTCTTGTCCTATGAAGAACATCTGGGCATCATCCTGGTCTCCTTTGCTGTACTCTTGTTTCTAACAACAGGCTTTGTTTTAGCCATATTCCTTAAATACCTAGAAACTCCCATTGTCAAAGCCAACAACCGTGACCTCTCCTACATCCTCCTGGTTTCCCTCTTGCTTTGCTTCTTGTCCTCCTTTCTCTTCATTGGACGACCAAGGAAAGCCACCTGCCTTCTCCGACAAACCATGTTCAGCATCATCTTCTCAGTAGCTGTGTCTTGTGTGTTAGCAAAAACAATCATGGTAGTGCTGGCCTTCCTGGCCACAAAACCAGGGAACAGGGTGAGGAGATGGTTGGGGAAGAGCTTGGCCAACTTCATCATCCTTTCTGGTTCTGCTGGAAAAATTGTAATTTGTGCAATCTGGCTGGGAGTTTCTCCTCCATTTCCTGATTTTGATCTGCATTCCCAATCAGGAGTGATCATCCTTCAGTGCAACGAAGGCTCTGTCACCATGTTTTATCTTGTTCTCTGCTATATGGGCTTCCTTGCTGCCATTTGCTTCACAGTGGCTTTCCTGGCCAGGAACCTGCCTGGGGCATTCAACGAAGCCAAACTGATCACCTTCAGCATGCTAGTATTCTGCAGTGTCTGGATCTCCTTCCTGCCCACCTACTTGAGCACCAAAGGGAAATCCATGGTGGCCGTGCAGGTCTTCTCCATCTTGGCTTCTGGTGCTGGCCTGCTGGGCTGCATCTTCTTCCCCAAGTGCTACATTATCATCCTGAGACCAGATCTAAATACTAAGCAACATTTAATGATAAAAGTCGGTATCTGATCATGAAGTAGTTTCTTAGGCTCATAACACTTAATTATTTATTGCAGTTACTATTGAGTTTGTATGCTTGTTTTGACAATTTAAAATCAAAGGAAATAAACATACAAAGAATAAAAGTCTAACTTAAGATAACCCTCAAAGTGTAAAATGAATTAATTAATAATTTAAATTGTCATGAAATTAGGGAAGGACAAGATAAGAAATGACATTTTATTATTATATATATTATATAATATCAACATAATGCATCTACAGAGAAGACGAGACTTCCCACATTGGGGTGTGGGGGAGGAATACGACATCATCTATCCCAGTCCCATCTCCCCCAGACACACATCCAGCTACTTGCCTCCCCATCATTTAACTATAATTCTATCTTGTTTGTAGTTTCCATTTTCATTGTTTTAGAAATATTTTGCTTTTATGATTTTAATGCATTTAACGGCATAAGGCTCCCAGAGTTGCTTTGAAACGAGATGAAGGGCAAAAAGGCCAAATGAATGAACGAACGAACAAACAAACAAACAAACAAACATTTGAAACAAGTTTACCAGTCAGTGGGTGGTATCCTCTTTAGGCCATTTAAAAATGACGCACATCACATCTTTCCATCTTTGTAAAAACTTTTATTTTTTGTAATATTTTGTAATATACAGCAAGGAGGTGATTTTAGAGTTGTTTTTGGAAAACTTTATAAATGCTTTTTGAAACTGATTTAAAGACTATGAAGCTAATTACAAAAAATCTCTAGTGTGGGAAAAGTGTTCTTGTTTGCTAATCAATTGAAAAAAGAAAACCTTGAAAGTGGATTACCAGAGCACAAGATGACTACTTTAAAGGGATCCTAACACTTTACTTCAACCAGAAATGACTAGTGAAGGCAAAGAAATACTTTAGGAGACCACTAGAATAGATTGACTGGAGTTAGAAATGCACTTGGATGACCACTTAAAAAGTGAACAGGACATTGTGGATTACCCTGACAGACTGAGATGTATACAGATTGTTTTTGTTTTGATCATGGAAAGATAATAAGAATTTTGAAAAGAAGAAAAAGTGATATGTATGTATGGATATGCACACACACAAACACACACACAAAGAAACAAACAACACACACACACACACACACACACACACACACATACACACAAACATCATGCCAGACTAATCTTATTGCATTCTTTGACAAAGTGACAAAATTAGTGGACCAGAGGAATGCCGTCAATATAGTTTACTTGGACTTCACTAAGGCATTTGATAAGGTAGACCATAACCTACTACTAGATGAAGTAGAAGAATGTGTGTTAGACAGCATCACCACCAGATGGATTCGTAACTGGCTGACAAACTGCACTCAACGTGTAGTCCTCAATGGAACTGCATCTACATGGAGGAAGGGATGCAGTGGAATATCCCAAGGCTCTGTTTTGGGCCCAGTACTCTTCAACATCTTCATCAATGATTTGGATGAGGGAATAAATGGGGAACTCATCAAATTTGCACATGACACCAAGCTGGCAGGAATAGCCAACACTCCAGAAGATAGGCTAAAGATACAGAAGGATCTTGACAAACTTGAATATTGGGCACTATCTAATAAAATGAAATTCAATGGTGAAAAGAGTAAGGTTCTACATTTAGGCAACAAAAACGAAATGCACAGGTACAGTATAGGTGGTACCTTGCTCAACAGTAGTAACTGTGAAAGGGATCTTGGAGTCCTAGTGGACAGCCATTTAAATATGAGCCAGCAGTGTGCAGCAGCTGCCAAAAAAGCCAACACAGTTCTAGGCTGCATCAACAGAGGGATAGAATCAAGATCACGTGAAGGGTTAATACCACTTTATAATGCCTTGGTAAGGCCACACTTGGAATACTGCATTCAGTTCTGGTCGCCACGATGTAAAAAAGATCTGGAGACTCTAGAAAGAGTGCAGAGAAGAGCAACAAGGATGATTAGGGGACTGGAGACTAAAACATATGAAGAACGGTTGCAGGAACTGGGTATGTCTAGTTAAATAGAAAGAAGGACTAGGGGAGCCATGACAGCAGTGTTCCAATATCTCAGGGGTAGCCACAAAGAAGAGGGAGTCAAACTATTCTCCAAGGCACCTGAGGGTAGAACAAGAAGCAATGGGTGGAAACTAATCAAGGAGAGAAGCAACTTAGAACTGAGGAGAAATTTCCTGACAGCTAGAACAATTAATCAGTGGAACAGAAATTGCCTCTAGAAGTTGTGAATGCCCCAACACTGGAAGTCTTTAAGAAGATGTTGGATAGCCATCTGTCTGAAACGGTATAGGGTTTCCTGCCTAGGCAGGGGGTTGGACTAGAAGACCTTCAAGGTCCCTTCCAACTCTACTATTGTATTGTATTGTATTGTATTGTATTGTATTGTATTGTATTGTATTGTATTGTATTGTATTGAGATCCACCAGGCAATTAGTTCATAAATAAATATAGTAATGACTCCACATCCCCCAAAATCTTCCTTTGCCACTGAAGAAGCTTCTTGGATGAGAAGCGAAATGCCCTAAAGAAAAATGAGAAAATCCAGTTGCCTTTGATATAAAAGCACCTTTGGGACAACGGTGACATGGATGAATGACAACCTCTACAGATCTCTGCACATAGGTCCCCAAAAGAACTCATGATCCCCAGGGAAGAAATTACCTCTCCCTGTAATTATCACCATCCTGATTTTTGGAAACCCTTCCGTCACTTCTCCACTGGCTGCCTTTGGTGTAAACATCAGATGGAAGCAAGGCGCAAAGGACTTTACCTCACAAAAGGCTGCATGAATAAACTTGTACTCTCCGTGGCACAAATTTTGGGACATCCAGGGACTGTGCTTCTCCTTTCCTTTCTCTCCTTTCCAGGTGAAGTTCTGTTTATCTCTCTCTCTCTCTCTCAGTCAACAAAGTTACTCTCATTTCCATATTGTGAGAGTGCTTCGAATTCTTCAAACTCTCTTGTTCTTCCTCAGAAACAGGAAGGGGATTGATTCAGCCCCATGAATTATGGACCTCCTGCTTCTGCTTCTGCTTCTGCTTCTGCTTCTGCTGCTCATGTTCCAGCCAGTCTCTGGGAAGCTGAGAATGAAGTGCCTGCTGAGTTTGAAGGAGCAGGAGGGGAAAAAACTACGGAGCTATTACAGGCCAGGAGACCACTTCATTAGCATAGTCTCCTTTGCCACAGTAATGTCCCATATAATGCTGCATTTCAACACACCTCCTTATACTCAATCTCCCCCGTAAGTCATTCAGTGGGATGGAGTTGCATTCTCTCCATTTGCAGTCCTAACATTCTTCTTTTCTTTCAGTTACTCCTATCTTGCGGTGATGGGTAACTATAATTTGCTTCTTGTTTTGGACTCTTTTAGCTTAAGACTGAATGGGCTTGTGGAGAAAATAAATGAAAATATATTTTGTTGTTGTTAGAGATGATGTTTATCGTGAACATTTTTTACAGTAGCTCATTGACTGATCCAGCATTAATCCTACAGTTCATTTTTGCCATTCAACAAGTCAACAAGAATTCTCAACTGTTGTACAATCTCACCCTTGGCTACAACATCCATGACAATTATTGGAACAACCTTGGCACTTCTGATGCCTTGCTGGACATGCTCTCTACTGGAGAAGCCAATATTCCCAACTACAGCTGTGGAAAAAAGGACAACCTCATGGCTGTTGTTGATGGATCTTTTGATGACATCTCCATTCAGATGTCAACATTAGTAGGCACCTACAAAGTCCCACAGGTTTGTTTTTGTGTTTCTCTATCTGGTAAAGTGAGCAGGTTGTTGGTTGTTGGGTAATAGATTCAATCATGTCTTTTCTATGGAATTCACGGGCTGATTTTCACCATGGCCATTGCCAAGGCTAGGGATTGGGATCCACAGTGGGGAGGCAGCCTAAACATTGACTTGAGTAAGACTTGAGCAACTGGACACAAAGTTAAATATGGAACATTTAAGCAAATTTTGAAAAATGAACTGATTTGCATTTGCAGTGCTCTAGAGATAGAAGACATAACACGTCTATTTATGGATGCCAATTTTATTAGAAAAAAGAAAGGGCAATATCTTAGACCCCAGATTAGACAAATGATTATATTCAATATTGCTAATATTCTGCATGTTGTATTCTTTATCTTGATATGGCTTAGGGGTTAAAAAAACCAATAAACTATTCTAGTATGTTCGTGAGAACCACACTGGATGTGTTAAAAGCTTACATTTTGGACTTGACATGATCTAAATATAATACACTATTCTTCTCTGCTTCTTCAGATCAGTTATGGAATTGTTCCAGAGGCTCTGAGTGATAAAAGTCAATTTCCTTTTTTCCATGAGATGCTGCCCCAAAATGGGTTCCAATACTCAGGAATTGTCCAACTTCTCCTCTGTTTCACATGGACTTTGATTGGTCTCTTTCCACCAGACACAGAGGAGGGAGAGAATTTCATGAGGACTTTCACTCCTATGCTTGTCAGGAATGGAATTTGTGTCGTTATCTCACAACAATTCTCAATGACTAGACCTACAGAACCTCTCAGAAATGCCATCTCTAAGTGGAAACAAGTCAATGTCTTTGTTCATTTCATAGAATTTGCTTCTCTTGCGGATAGAGGTCGCCACATCCATTTAACAATGGAAGGTTTGCCGGGACCCATTGAAGGGAAAGTCTGGATCACCACAATCATAGAGAAAGTGACAATGACAAGGCATTCAGTTTCCAAATATATCCATAGTATTTGGACCTTTGATTTTCAGGAAAAAAATATATGGCCAAATGATGACGCCTTTCCATCCAGCCTTTTTAGGGATTCCAAATTTGAAGACCAGTCTTTTCGCTGTTCTTTTTCAAAGCATGTCCTTTCCGTCAAGGGCCGGAGACGATGTACCCAGATAGCACCACTGGACACACAAGAGAAAAGGAACAGAGTTCAGATAAAAATTAACCATCGTTTTTACAGTGTTTTTAAGACTCTGGCCCATGTCTTGAATGTTGCCTATTCCTCAATATCTAGGAGGAGAAAAGCGGACAAGAAAGAGAGATTGGGAGTGCCAAGGCTAGAGCCATGGCAGGTATGGGCTCCTGACAAGGATCCATCAAACCTACCGTATTTTTCGGAGTATAAGATGCATCTTCCCCCCCCCCCAAAAAGAGGGTGAAATCTGGGTGCATCTCATACACTGAATACAGCATTTTTGGCCTAATGAAACCCTGCCCTCGTTGCAAAAATGGATGTGCAGAGGGTTTGGGAGGTTTGCAAAGGGCTCCTGGGGCTGGGGAGGGCAAAAATGAGTGAACGAAAGGGCTGTTTTTGCTCGTTTTTGCCCCCTCCCAGCCCTAGGGAGTACTCTACAAGCCTCCCAAAGCTCTGCATGACCTTTTTGTGTGTGTAAGAAATGAGGTGTGCAGAGGGTTTGGGAGGCTTGTAGAGTGCAAAAGCAGCTTGTATTTGGTGTTCTGATTTGTTTTGCCAATGTGTAACACAGAACATTTGTTGGTTGAGATTTGAAGTTGCCTATTGTTTGACCATTCTGACACAAAAAAAGTAAGTATAAAAAGTGGAAGGAGGGGGACATAACTAAGGCAGAATATCAGCAAATAGCCCGAGCCTGTAAAGATGAAGTGAGGAAAGCTAAGGCTCACAATGAAGAAAGGCTTGCCACAAAAGTAAAAATTAACAAAAAAAGCTTCTTCCAACATGTTAAAAACAAGAAAAAAGTTAAGGAAACAATTGGTCCATTGCTAGGAGAAAGTGGCAAGAAGGTGACAAGCAACAGGGAGAAAGCAGAACTATTTAACTCATGTTTTGCATCTGTCTTTACACAAAGGGATAAAACAGTCCAACCTATCAAAAGCAGCACCACAAAATTAGGAACACAAATTGAAATAGGGAAGAAAATGGTAAGTGAGCACCTGTCTACCCTAGATGAGTTCAAATCACCAGGACCGGATGGATTACACCCCAGAGTTCTGAAGGAACTAGCAGACGAGATCTCAGAACCACTGAATTATATCTTTCAGAGATCCTGGAACACCGGGGAACTACCAGAGGACTGGAAAAGAGCTGATGTGGTTCCCATCTTCAAAAAAGGGAAAAAATTAGATCCAGGAAACTACAGACCTATCAGCCTAACCTCAATACCAGGAAAGATTCTGGAAAAAATAATCAAGCAACGAATTTGCGAACACCTAGAAGCAAACAAAGTAATAGCCAAAAGCCAACATGGATTTGTCAAAAACAGATCATGCCAGACTAATCTTATTGCATTCTTTGATAATGTGACAAAATTAGTGGACCAGAGGAATGCCGTTGATATAGTTTACTTGGACTTCAGTAAGGCTTTTGATAAGGTAGACCATAACCTACTACTAGATAAAGTAGAAGAATGTGGGTTAGACAGCATCACCACCAGATGGATTGGTAACTGGCTGACCAACCGCACTCAACGTGTAGTTCTCAATGGAACTGCATCTACATGGAGGGAAGTATGCAGTGGAGTACCCCAAGGCTCTGTTTTAGGCCCAGTACTCTTCAACATCTTCATCAATGATTTGGATGAGGGAATAAATGGGGAACTCATCAAATTTGCAGATGATACCAAGCTGGCAGGAATAGCCAACACTCCAGAAGATAGGCTTAAGATACAGAAGGATCTTGACAAACTTGAACATTGGGCACTATCTAATAAAATGAAATTCAATGGTGAAAAGAGTAAGGTTCTACATTTAGGCAACAAAAACGGAATGCACAGGTACAGTATAGGTGATACCTTACTCAGTAGTAGTAACTGTGAAAGGGATCTTGGAGTCCTAGTGGACAACCATTTAAATATGAGCCAGCAGTGTGCAGCAGCTGCCAAAAAAGCCAACACAGTTCTAGGCTGCATCAACAGAGGGATAGAATCAAGATCACGTGAAGTGTTAATACCACTTTATAATGCCTTGGTAAGGCCACACTTGGAATACTGCATTCAGTTCTGGTCGCCACGATGTAAAAAAGATGTGGAGACTCTAGAAAGAGTGCAGAGAAGAGCAACAAAGATGATTAGGGGACTGGAGACTAAAACATATGAAGAACGGTTGCAGGAACTGGGTATGTTTAGCTTAAGAGAAAGAAGGACTAGGGGAGACATGATAGCATTATTCCAATATCTCAGAGGTTGCCACAAAGAAGAGGGAGTCAAACTATTCTCCAAAGCACCTGAGGGTAGAACAAGAAGCAATGGGTGGAAACTAATCAAGGAGAGAAGCAACTTAGAACTGAGGAGAAATTTCCTGACAGTGAGAACAATTAATCAGTGGAACAGCTTGCCTCCAGAAGTTGTGAATGCCCCAACACTGGAAGTCTTTAAGAAGATGTTGGATAGCTATTTGTCTGAAACGGTATAGGGTTTCCTGCCTAGGCAGGGGGTTGGACTAGAAGACCTCCAAGGTCCCTTCCAACTCTACTATTGTATTGTATTGTATTGTATAGTCAAGGTTTTTTTGAAGGGTGGCAGCATTTTAGGTGGTGTTAAATAGTTTTACATGATCAGTGAAGAGAACGCAGTTGCTTGTAATATGATCGCAAAGGACATTTATGTAAAGTATAAAGAGTATTGGTCTCCTAAAATGCTGCCTTGGGGGACACTGCTGTTAACAGGTGCAGGATTTGATAGGGTTCTCCCTATTTTGACCACTTGTTACCTATCTGACAGGAATGTAGCTATCCAATTATGCAGGGATCCAGAGATGCCATAAGATTTAATTTTAAAAGTAGTTTATCGTGTACCACTGAATCAAAAGATTTACAGAAGTCTATGTAAACTGTGTGTATCGCTTTGCCTTGCTCAAGTTGTGTAGTCCATATGTTTTTGCAGTGTAGGAGTTGTAGATTGTAGGATAATTTTTTCCTGAAACCAATTTTTTTCTGAGATAGTATAGATTGTTCATTTCTAAGTGGCGGGTAACCGATTGGTTTATGATTGATTCCATGACTTTGCAGGTGACGCCAAATGAAGAGATTGGTCAGTAATTTTCAACTAGGCTGGGGTCTCCCTTTTTGAAGATAGGGATGACTGTGGCTAGAGACCATAGGTTGGGCAAGGAGCTTGTTCTGAAAGATTTTTCAAAGATTATGCTTAGAGGCTCTGCTATGGCAGTGGAAAGCATTTTTAAGAAGGAGGCACATAGTCCATCAGGTCCAAGAGATAGAGATGGTTTTATGCTGCATAGTGCCTTTTCAACGTTATCTTCTGTAAAATTGATTTGTGTTAGATCGTTGTAATTATTTGTGGTATGACTAGGAAACATTGGGCACGAGCCATTGCTGTTTACAAAGACTGAGCTGAAGAATATGTTAAAGATTTTTGGCTTTAACGACTTCATCATTACAGTCTTTGCCTTTTAAGGGTGGGATGGATCTTAAATCTTTAAGTTGGTTGTTAACAAAATTATAGAAGGCACTGTTGGATTTCATGCACAAAAGGCTTTCCTCTTGTTTGATGTGATAATTGAGGCATTCAGTCTTTATCTGATGGCATCAGTTTTTATAGCAGCTTTTAAAGTTAGCAACGTAGCCAGTTTTGTTTTTTCGTCAGAGAGATTTTTTGGGGGGCATTGGAGCTTCCGTATTGCTATGGGTAATTTGTTTTCTTGGTTTGGGAAGTTATTAGTGGTACTTATAGTTTAATGACTATTTGGACTTCGAGCAAAAAAAATATTATAATAGTATTCGGCAGTATTACAGCCAGTGAATAGAATGTGCCAATCAAGAGATGAGAGGTCGGTGTCTATGAGATTATAGTTGGCTTTTTAAAAGTTATAATTGGATATAATTATATTTATAATTATAAATATATTTTACAATTTAAATCAATTCAATTGAAATAATGTAAATACAATTTAAATAAATTTTACAATTTAAATAAAAACCTTAATGGTTTTTTAATTAGCATGATAGAATTTTGCATTCATAAATTTCAGCCGTGGTGGCATAGTTAGAATGCAAGTATTGTTGGATAACTCACTGCTCACTATCAGGAGTTTGATCCTGACCAGTTCAAGGTTGACTCAACCTTCCATCCTTCCAAGGTTGATAAAATGGGGACCCAGATTGTTGGGGGCAAGAGGCTGATTCTATAAACCACTTAGAGACAGCTGTAAAAAGCACTGTGGTATATAAGTCGAAGTGCGATTGTTATTCACGCAAATAATGAAGGTGGGGACTGAACATTTCTTGTTCACTGCCTCAGCTTTAAAATCGCTCCTCCTTGTAGGATATTTCAAGTTGTTTCAAAATTCCTGGATGTTTCCATTCTAGTTCCATCCCTTTCTGGAGAAGAATGAATTTTGCAATTTTTCCTGGGAAAAACTATACTTGGACCAAAGTGGAAATGTAGCAGCAGATCTGAATATCATAAGTTGGTTGCTTTTCCCCAAGGAGGATCCCATCAAAGAGCAGCTGGGGAGTTTTGAAAGACAGAGGCTTATTATCAACCAAGATGCTCTTTCACGGCTAAAGTTGCTCAACAAGGTGGTTGAAAATATTGGCAACTTTTCTCTGTCTGTATAGTTGGTGTTAGTATCCCCTGAAAGAGCAGGCTCAGGTCTTTTTAAAGAGCCCATAACTGACCAGAGTTATTTATGCTTCTGTTTCACCACACTGGGATAGGCCTCCTGCTGCCAGGAAGGTGATCCGAGGTGCGCAGGCAAAAAGATCCGTAATGACCTGTCCAATGTGAGATAATGCCTTAATCTAGAAAAATGGACTGAAACTTTGGACTTTGAACCTCCCTCCCCAAAAAACTTTCTTGACTCTTGAAATAATGAGATAATGAGGGTCAATTCGCAATGAAATGCTACTTAGATTTCATCTTTGGCTTGTAAGTCATCTTAAAACCCTTTGAATACAATTGTTTTGTGATTGTCAGCTACCTTAAGTCTTCCACTGAAAGAAAAAGTGATCTAAATTTAAGTAATAAAGAAATGTGGGTCTGTCTTTCCATATCATCTAATTCTAATTTTGAGAGACAGTGGAGGATAAGTGGTTCTGCAGTGCTATGGTTCTTGGGCAGAGATGGGATTCAGCAGGTTCTGACCAGTTCTGGAGAATGGTAGCAGATATTTTGAGTAGTTTGGAGAAGCGATAAATACCACCTCTGACTGGCCCCACCCCCATTCATTCTCTGACTCCTGAGTCCCAACCTGATCGGGGGGAAAAGGGGATTTTGCAGTATCCTTCCCCTGCCACGCCCATCAAGCCACGCCCACAGAACTGGGAGTAATTTTTTTTGAATCCCACCACTGTTCTTGAGGGCTCAAAGAGTTGGACAGAATTAGAAATTAACAACAAAACTAATTCTTCAATGGAAAGGACATTTTCTTGAATACCACACTTGGCCTTAGACATTCCCCTTTCCCACACAGGACTTATGCGCATGTCCCATGTGCTGCAGCAAAAGATGCCTGACTTACACTTTTTGAGGGACATATTCTCATGACTTCACCTCCACTTGTCCTCACTATAATTCCAGAAACTAGACAGTAATCTTTAGTATTATTTCACCAGCATGGCAGCTGTACAAATTGAAAATATAAACATACAGATATAACTAAATAATACCTGATTTGAGGTTGAAAGCCCTCGTTTGTGAGGAATTTTTTCTTTATTTTTTATTGGAAGAAGGATTTGGATTATTTTCAAAGGGAAGTGGATTTGGAGTGGTGCGATGGCCTAGAGGTGATGCTCTCACCTCACAATCAGGGGGCTGTGAGTTCGATCCTAGGTAGAGGCAGATATTTCTCTCTCGGGAAACACTGAGAATATATCTGCTGAACACAACTCCGCATTGGCAACAGGAAGGGCATTTGGCCATTAAACACTCTGCTAGCTCCATTCAGTTGACCAGACTCCACCCCACAAGGGATTATGGGTCATTAAGAAGTAGCTTTGCAGTATTTTATGTAGTCCAGAAGAAACCTTCTCCTCATCAGAAGTTTCTTTCTTAAGCACAGCTTAATTTTATAAAAAATTTGGCAGACCTTTTGGAATGAATTTTGTTTTTCTGCTTAGTCTCTGCCTCAGTCCAAATGTGTGGACAATTGTCACCCTGGATTTGTAAAACGGGGTCGGAAAGAAGAACCCATTTGCTGCTACGATTGTATTCCTTGTCCGGAAGGGACCATCTCCACACAGGAAGGTGAGTGACACCAGAGGAAAGGGCATTGGATTCAACCAGAGCATTTGATCAAAGTGCATGTTAAAAGACATTTTATTCTTCATTGCTATTTTTAACATCTCCAATTTATTCCATAATGGGAGGAATAAGATCTTGAATAAGATCCAATCCATTTCTGTGTTTTTGTAAATGCTCATTGATATCTAATGCCTGATCCTAATAAAAATACAGACTGAATTCTTTTTAAATGATAAAAAGTAAATAAAAAGCAATAAAATAAGGGGCTGCCACAAAGAAGAGGCGGTCGACCTATTCTCCATAGCACCCAAAGGCAGGACAAGAAACAAACAACGGAAGCTAATCAAGGAGAGAAGCAACCTAGAACTAAGGAGAAATTTCCTGACAGTGAGAATAATTAATCATTGGAACAATTTGCCTCCAGAAGTTATAAATGCTCCAACACCGGAGGTTTTTAAGAAGAGATTGGATAACCATTTGCCTGAAATGCTATAGGATTTTCTACCTAAGCAGGGGGTTGGACTAGAAGACCTCCAAGGTCCCTTCCATCTCTGTTATTCTGAATTGATTACCTGGCACACTCTTCCTTTTATGGCGGTTCTTTTTTAATGATTGAATGATTTTGAATCCTGTTTACCTGGCACATGAAAAATTGTATTGCTCAAATTGCTGGGTTCCCTACATTGTTCCATACTATACCACTACTGTCAAGTTTCCTAACGATGCCATAACTGATTCATAATAATCGAACCAATGTTTTAATACAAAAACCAGGGATTTATTAATAGCTTCATTAGGGCAGATTTGTTTGCAGCCAAATCTTTGCTTTGTTTATCTGCTTCCGGACTTTACCCCTGTTCCTTCCCTCCCCTCAGTCTGTGTCATAAATCACGTTGCCCAATAGATACACCCCTTCCAATCCAGCAGCAATAATCTGAGATCCCATTCCAGCCGACAGTATGCGTGGAATTCACTCCCACTCATTCTGTCGCCATGACAACATGGTGAGTTCACAACTACTATGTAAGCTACACAGGCTCCCAGTTTCTCTCCAAGTGCAATTAAATTCACTTTCAAAGCCCTACTAGGCATAGGAACAGGTATGTCTGGGGCTTCTTCTCCCTGAAGATATCTACTTGTCCCACCATTGCAGATCTAATAGACACACTGTATGTTCCCTAAAATATTGACACCATACAGATACTCCAAAGCCTGCCTTTTTTTGTTGCAGCTCCTGCCCTTTTGAACACCCTCCCCATTGAAACCCTAACCTCCTAAAAAGCCAATCATAAAGCTATGGAGATTTTTTCCTCCAGGCTTTGGGATGAAGTTATTACAACAAGGCATATTGGTTCAATGAAGGCATATTTTTATCTTTCTATGTCTATATCCATATTTCTGTTTACCAATTACTAGGGCTTTCTTGTCTCTCAGTGTCAGCTGTTATCCAGAGAAGGTCTTTCTTGGAAGGTGAAAGGAAGGAGTATAAAAATAATATTACTTACTGTTTTCTCAGATACTGAAAAATGCACCAAGTGCCCAGATGATCAATATCCAAATGATGACAGAGTCCAATGTATCACCAAAAGAATATCCTTCTTGTCCTATGAAGAAAATCTGGGCGTCATCCTGGTCTCCTTTGCTGTACTCTTGTTTCTAACAACATGCTTTGTTTTAGCCATATTCCTTAAATACCTAGAAACTCCCATCGTCAAAGCCAACAACCGGGATCTCTCCTACATCCTCCTGGTTTCCCTCTTGCTTTGCTTCTTGTCCTCCTTTCTCTTCATTGGACGACCAAGGAAAGCCACCTGCTTTCTCCGACAAACCATGTTCAGCATCGTCTTCTCAGTAGCTGTGTCTTGTGTGTTAGCCAAAACAATCATGGTAGTGCTGGCCTTCCTGGCCACAAAACCAGGGAACAGGGTGAGGAGATGGTTGGGGAAGAGTTTGGCCAACTTCGTCATCCTTTCTGGTTCTGCTGGAAAGATTGTAATTTGCGCAATCTGGCTGGGAGTTTCTCCTCCATTTCCTGATTTTGATCTGCATTCCCAATCAGGAGTGATCATCCTTCAATGCAACGAAGGCTCTGTCACCATGTTTTATGTTGTTCTCGGCTACATGGGCTTCCTTGCTGCCATTTGCTTCACAGTGGCTTTCCTGGCCAGAAACCTGCCTGGGGCGTTCAATGAAGCCAAACTGATCACCTTCAGCATGCTGGTCTTCTGCAGTGTCTGGATCTCCTTCCTGCCCACCTACTTGAGCACCAAAGGGAAATCCATGGTGGCCGTGCAGGTCTTCTCCATCTTGGCTTCTGGTGCTGGCCTGCTGGGTTGCATCTTCTTCCCCAAGTGCTACATTATCATCCTGAGACCAGATCTAAATACAAAGCAACATTTAATGATAAAAGTCGGTATCTGATCATGAAGTAGTTTCTTAGGCTCATAACACTTAATTATTTATTGCAGTTACTATTGAGTTTGTATGCTTGTTTTGACAATTTAAAATCAAAGGAAATAAACATACAAAGAATGTAAGTCTACCTTAAGATAACCCTCAAAGTGTAAAATGAATTAATTAATAATTTAAATTGTCATGAAATTAGAGAAGGACAAGATAAGAAATAAGATTTTATTATTATATATATTATATAATATCAGCATAATGCATCTACAGAGAAGACGAGACTTCCCATATTGGGGTGTGGGGGAGGAATATGAAATCATCTATCTCCAGTCCACAACACAGTCTTTTCAGCAGTCCCAAGAAGGCTTCATAACCATTTGCACTACTTTGGTGACCCAGAGGACACAGATAAATCTCCAAGTGGCCTCAATAACTGTCTACAAGCCTCCTAAAGGCTATGCCTGCCCAGGGACGTGCGGTCAGGGGAGGCAGGGGAGGCAGGGGAGGCAAGGCCTCACCTCTCTTCATGAAATAATAGTATATAATAATAATATATATTTCGTCCCATCCCTTTTACACGGCTCCCGCTAAGTTCCAGTAAGGAGAAGAGCTTTTGGGGAGTGAAGAGGAAGACGAGGGAGGAGGAGGAGGAGGTGCACGCGGGGGGCGCTACCAGCTGGGCAACCGGCGGAGGCAGGAGGGTTCTCAGAAGCGCCAATAACCTTCCTGCCTCCGCTGTACTTTGCGCTCTCCTCGCGGCTGCAATAGACGTCCAGAAGTGGCAGGGGCTGTTGGGCTGGAAGCCCAAACCGCATTAGCCACAAAAGCCGCTTCTGGACGTATATTGCAGTTGCGAGGAGTGCGCGAAGTCCAGCAGAGGCAGGAAGGTTCTCGTCGTTCCCCAGTCACTTTCATGGCTTTCTCATCCGGGAGCGCTGACAACATTTCTGCCTCTGTAGCTCCCGGGCGCGGCTGGACGGATGTAGCCAGAGCGACACCGAGGCGGTCCGGGCAGATGAAAGAGCGAACGAGTGAGCGATGGAGGATCAGGCAGCCTGATCCTCGGTCACTCGCCCGCCGGACTGCCTCGGCGCCACTCTGGCTACCTCCGTCCATTCTGTACGTCTATTGCAGTCGCGAGGAGCGCGCAAAGTCCAGCAGAGGAAGGAAGGTTCTCGTCGTTCCCCAGTCGCTTTCGAGGACTGCGGAGCGCGAGCCGGCGGAGCACGCTCAGGAAGGCGGGGAATGGGATCACGTGTGCTGGAGGCTGAGGCAGCCTCAGCCTCCAGCACACGTGGTCCCATTCCCCACCTTCCTGATGACGTCACCAGCCTCACCAGCAATAAACCTCACCGCACGTCACTGTTCCTGCCCTTATTTTGAAAAAAACCAGGCCCATTTTCGCAAAAAATGGACTGTTTTTGGGAGGTCTGCAGAGTGCAAAAACTGTTTTTTAGTTTTTTGTTATTTGCCTCTTCAAAATCTTGGTGGGTCTTATACTCCGGTGCGTCTTATACTTTGAAAAATACTGTGCGCGTGTGTGTATGTATGTATGTATGTATGTATGTATGTATGTATGTATGTATGTATGTATGCATAAATAAATAAATAAATAAATAAATAATAATAAATAAATAAATAAATAAATAAATAAATAAATAAATAAATAAATAAATAAATAAATAAATAAATAAATAAATAATAAATAGATAAATAAATAAATAAATAAATAATGAATAATGAATAATGAATAATAATAATAAATAAATAAATAAATAAATAAATAATAAATAAATAATAAATAAATAAATAAATAAATAAATAAATAAATAAATAAATAAATAAATAAATAAATAAATAAATAAATAAATAAATAAATAAATAAATAAATAAATAAATAAATAAATAAATAAATAAATAAATAAATAAATAAATAAATAAATAAATAAGGGGTAAACTTCTCCAGTTTCCCACATTGTACCATCTTCAAAGTTTGGAGCCAAAACTTTGAGTTCTCCCTTTGAGCACCTCCTATTGACCCATTCAGGACTCCGATGGTTCTGTTCCTTACAATTGTCCAAATTATAGTGATTTTGTTGTTAGGACTCTAGAGACCTTTCTGCAAACTTTCAGAACATTTTACACAAACATGTCAGAAATTGGTTTGATATCAATACCAGACTCAAAGCAAAATTGGGTGGAGCCTATATTAGAAATACTAGATGCATACATGACTCTGGAGGAAAAAAGAGAATCTGGAGCTGGATTCAGTACAGGCAGGTGCTGTGTTTACGTCTCTTGGCTGGGCTCTGAGTGGATCTGAAGCTACTTCCCTCGAAGAACTTAAAACTCTTCTGGGGTTAAAACTGAGGTTAAAACCAATTTCGTTGTATTTAAGCACAACAATGACAATAAAGATTATACTTACTTATCCTTACTTTCTTCCACCTCTTCATCGCATTCATTGTTCAAAGCCAGGTGCCACAGAGAAGGCTCAAATCATGTTGCTGCTGCTTCAACTTATCCTGCTTCTGTGGCCAAGAGGAGCCTGTGAGATACCCAAAGCCAAAGGCCTCCTGACTCTGGAGCAGGGTGTAGTAGACCCAACCATTACAAATCGGGAGATGATTTCATTAGTGGCATAATTTCTGCAAGGGACACGAGGTTTGAATCATTAAGCTTTGACCAAAGTCCTTCAATAAAGTTCCTTGAGTAAGTCCTATGCTGCATTAGAGCCTCTTCATTTTATTTTATTTTATTTTATTTCTTTTCTTTCTTTTCTTTCTTTTCTTTCTTTTCTTTCTTTTCTTTCTTTTCTTTCTTTTCTTTCTTTTCTTTCTTTTCTTTCTTTTCTTTCTTTTCTTTCTTTTCTTTCTTTTCTTTCTTTTCTTTCTTTCTTTTCTTTCTTTATCTCTCTCTCTCTTTCGTTCTTTCTTCCTTTTTAAAAAGTCAGATGCATTTATTCTTTCATCTTTTGGCTGAATACCAAAATAATCTTTCACATGCTTAGGTTAAATGAGTGCATGTTCATTATTCCCTCACATTTCATGTTGAAATGTGCCATAAACAGAGACAGGTATTTTCCAAAGGCTGAACAGGCAGCAGCTTCGAAGAGAGACTGAAGCTTCTCTCTGTCTGTCCCTCTTCCGTATTTCCATATCTAAAACCAACAAAAAACAGAGAGGGTCCAGCCATGCAAAGCAAACATCTAACTCCAGAACTTCCTTTATTTTCAAGAATGTCCCATCTAAAAAAAGATTTTTAGAAAATAAAAAAGAAGGAATTAGCATTGCTTAGTATGTGGTGTGCATATATATCTACTAACCAGAATAAAAAAAAGAGGCAAAAATGCCCTGGAGAGAAATATTATGAATGGAAACACATAAACACAAAGCTTTTGCCATAAACACAAAGCTTTTGCTGTGACCTGGTCAGGTGCTTCTGCCAGCAGAGACAAGAGGCATATTCTTAAGATAGTCAAGAATGCAAGTAAGGACTGTGACGTTGATGCTATTATATATCTTGGCACAAATGATCTGTCCCCAAAAGATGTACTTTCTGTGCAGAATGATTTCCAGAGCTTGGGGTACGAACTTATAGTATAGGTTGTAGGTTTATCTTTTCAGAGGTTTTACCTGTATATAAGGAACAAAAAGGGAAGGCATGTAGCAGAGTTTAATGTGTGGCTAAAGGAGTGGTGTAAAAGGGAAGGCTTTGATTTTTCCCTTTTCTGAAGATGGGAACCACATCAGCTCTTTTCCAGTCCTCTGGTAGTTCCCCGGTGCTCCAGGATCTCTGTTTACACAGAGGGATAAAACAGTCCAACAAAAATCAGATTAGGCCCAAGGCCCAAGTTGAAATAGGGAAGAAAATGGTGAGTGAGCACCTGTCTACCCTAGACGAGTTCAAATCACCAGGACCGGATGGATTACACCCCAGGGTTCTGAAGGAACTGGCGGACAAGATCTCAGAACCACTGAACTATATCTTTCAGAGATCCTGGAGCACCGGGGAACTACCAGAGGACTGGAAAAGAGCTGATGTGGTTCCCATCTTCAAAAAAGGAAAAAAAAACAGATCCAGGAAACTACAGACCTATCAGCCTGACCTCAATACCAGGAAAGATTATGGAAAAGATAATCAAGCAACAAATTAGCGAACACCTAGAAGTAAACAAAGTAATAGCCAAAAGCCAACATGGGTTTGTCAAAACAGATCATGCCAGACTAATCTTATTGCATTCTTTGATAACGTGACAAAATTAGTGAACCAGAGGAATGCCATCAATATAGTTTACTTGGACTTCAGTAAGGCATTTGAGAAGGTAGACTATAACCTACTATTACATAAAGTAGAAGAATGTGGGTTAGACAGCATCACCACCAGATGGATTCGTAACTGGCTGACCAACCGCTCTCAATGTGCAGTCCTCAATGGAACTGCATTTTCATGGAGGGAAGTATGCAACCTTGTTGGGCACATACAAAATACAACCATTTGTCTGAAATAGTATGTCAGGTCTGCAGCCATCTTTCTTTTGGGTCTTTGGCCTGCCACACTTTCTATTATTCTACTGTGCATTTTCTATTGTGAGAAAATGGGAGGGGGGATTGTAAGGAGTTACTTACTATGTAGCCATAACAACATTATTTCTAGAAAGCCAAGGTCATCCTTTGTCTCTGCACCTCTGCACCTGACTGGAAATGGATGGGTGAAACTGCCAGCATGGCAGTGGGAGATTTGACCATGTGATGGACCTGTGGGTGTGGGGGCAAGATCTTGAACTTTCAACTGGGTGTGGAAAACCAGGAAACTTTCAGATTTGGGTTTTCCCAGATGTGCCAACTTGGCTCTCTTAATAAATTGGAACTTTGAGCAATACTTTACCTTGGACTCTGATTTACTTTTGGATGATACTTGGAAAGCTGACATGGTATAGGGTTTCCTGACTGAGCAGGGATTTGTACTAGAAGACTCCAAGGTCCCTTCCAGCTCTTATTCTTTTCTGCTATAAATGACAAGCAGAGTTTTATTAAGGAAATGGTAGGAATTACATTTTGCTTGTTACATTTAAAAGAACATCATCTTCAATTCAATCTTTAAACAAGGTGAAAAGTGCTGTGATTTTGGCCATCTCTGCTAAGTTTACTATTACTCTGTTACTAACTTTACAAAGAAAACCTTTATGTGTTCTGCCACTAAGGATGACTTTTCTGTGAAGGTCTGGAGATGGTGCAGGCAGAAAGAAGAACTGGTGGCCCTGAGGGAGGAGGAGATGGATCAGATCCTGGCCAATGACAGTTATCTCACTTACAGCACCATCTGGGCTGTTGGAAGGGCCTTAAATTCGGCTCATATCTCCACATTCAAGAAATCAGTGAGGCACAGATGCATGAAGGTAGAAGCTCCAAAGTTGATGGCTTGGAAGGTTTTTTTTTTTCCATCAGGCCATTGGTGGCTTCCTACCAGTTTGGACCAGTTTGGCTGAACAGGTACCGTGTAGCAATGCTGACAATCAGGGACTAATATTTTTTTTTTTATTCTACTAAATGTGGCAAAAACTGGATTACAATTTTTGAAGTGGGTGGGTGTTTTCTTTCATTGCATTTGAGTTTTAGTGTCAGCTGATCTGGTGCGCAAGGGTCCAAATATCATATTTATGAGATATTCAGTTGGTCATGAAAAATAAAGTCTTCCATTTTCATTACACACACACACACACACAAACACACACACACACACACTTTCTGGATGTACCATATTTTCTGGAGTATAAGACACACCTAGCTTTTGAGGGGGGGGAAACAAGGGGAAAAAAAGCTGCCTCTGCCTCCCAGAAATTTGCCTCCTTGCAACAAACAGTGAACACTATAGATGATATACATTTTGTGATGTTACATTTCAGACTATACTTGTATATATGCTGTTAAAATTGATGTGGCTTTCTGGAAGTATAGTTTTTCTCTGCTATTTAAAAGGAGATACAATAGCACGGGGCCTCTTCAGATCAAACATCTTTTTTAAAAAAGCTTCTTCATTTTGTTAAGCTGTCTAGAACAATAATAAAGCAGTCTTTAAAAAATAAGTCTAATAATTTGAACATTCTATAGGCATTTATTGACTTAACTCCTTGCACAACACAGCTAACAGCCTGATTAGCACAAGAAAAAAAATCTGCCTCTGCCTCCAGGGCCGGATTTTCCTATAGGCTAACTAGGCTTCAGCCTAGGGCCTCAAGATCAAGAGGGGCCTTTTATTTTTATTTATTATCCGTGCCACGTTTTTTATAAAGGTTAGTACCAATTACAACATGTTTCATTTAATATATTGATATATATCACAGTAATGATGTATTTTATTATCTCTCATGTAATTTACAAACTTAAAAATGGGAGGTGAAAGGGCCCCATAAGTGGAATAGCCTAGGGCCTCTTTTCATCTAAATCCGGCCCTGTCTGCCTCCCTCAGGAATAGAATAGAATAGGAATATAGTAAGAAATAGAAGAGAAATCGAATGGAAACAGCCCTGGGGAGAGTTTCTCACTGGTTTTTGTAGGTGGCAGGGAAGAAACGCTGTTCAATATGGCATGAAAACCACACACATACAGACACACACACTTCAAACAATGAGCTGCAAAAGGCAAGTCCACTAGGACTCCAAGATCCCTTTCACAGTTACTACTATTGAGCAAGGTACTCTCCTCTGATGCTCAGGGCTATTTGTGAGATATCCCAGCTGTATGGGACAAATTGTATATGCCCAGTGGAGTTGGAATTAGAAGAGAAATGGCATTTCTTTTTCTTTATCTTATTTATTGGTGAACCTCTGGCATTTTTTCTTGGTGTCTCTGCAGAAAAGGAGAACTCCTTTTTGAAAAAGTTTTTTTTATTTTTATTTTCAAACATGTAGCATCAAGTATACCATTACATCTTAACAATCATTATTTTGTATTATCCAGTATTATACCAATTCCTCTTGCCATCAATCCACAACAACTGTCGTTTGCTCTTCTGCTTTCCATACACCATATTATACCCTGTTTCATCACTGCCCTTCTCCCCTACCTCCTTTCTCCCCTCTACCATCTCTCTCTTCTCTACTTCCCCTTCCTCTCTACGTCTCCTCTCTCCTCTTTCCATTCTCTCTCTCTCTCTCTCCTCCTCTTTATCTCCCTTCTATTTCCCTCTCTCCTATCCCCCCCTCTTCCTCCTTTCTTCTCCCTTCCTCCTTTGCACTCTCTCCGCTTAGTTTGCATGGTGTATTTCAGTGTCCAAGCAAGTTTCATTCAATATTGATGGTATTATTAATTGTGCAGGTCTTCTCCATGTTGGCTTTCAGTGCTAGACTCTTGCTATTAATTTTTCTCCCCAAATGTTACATTATTTTCCTAAGACCAGATCTGAATACAAAAGAACGCGTGATGTCAAAATAAAACAGTAAATTGAGTTCTGTGTATGTGTTTCCCAGAAATGTCAGTTAATAAATGCACCAAATGGGGTTTGATACTTTAATGATTTTTTAATTAAATAAAAAAAATGATTCATTTCTTTTTTTTTTTCAAAAAGTTTTATTGGTTTTTTAAAACATTTATAAGGAAAAGGGTAAGTGGAATGGTTACAAATTTTGGCAGTTGCAAGTGTGGCAGACGCCCCCTCCCTCCAAACTCATAGGTTACATCTAAATATCAAACCTTAATACATAATCATAAAAAATCAGCATATTAATTCTAGAAAAAATAATTTTCAATCAGTTTATATAGTTATGATATATAGTCTAGATATAATTTCATTATTACTTTCGGTCTGTTTATAACATTGTGGTTTTCTTATTCATTTTTGTGATCTGAGCTTTCTTGGTGTTGCCCCTTCACCCCCCGCTGGCAGAGCTCCGGCCCCTCCCGTGTCCTGTGTAACCGTTGTGGTGTCTTCTGTTTTTTCTAGGTTCGCTTTATTTTTTTCCATAAAGGCCTGTGCCTCTATGGGTGTGTTGATTCTGATTCTTGTCTCCTCCCAGAATATCAGCATACCTTCAGGCATCAACCATCTAAACCACACCCCCTTCTGGTATAGTTTATTCGCCAATTGCGAATAGCTTTTCCTTTTTTCCCTAATTTTTTTGGGAATCTGCTTCAGAATGGTTATCTCCCTGTCGTGGTATGTCAGTGTTTGCCCCCTTTGTACACCCAGAATTTCATCTCTTGTGGTTTTCCTAAGGAATTTAATATGAACCTCCCTGGGTACATTGTGTGTTCTGGCATATGTTGAATTCACTCTATAGACTAGGTCTATCTCCCATTCCATCTGCTGTTTATCTTTGTGTATGTATTCAGCTAGAATATTAGTCATAGTGTCCCTTATGTTTTCCCCATCTGCTTCTATTACATTTTGAAATCTAAGATAAAAGGACATTCTCTCAAACTCTGTTTTCATTTGTTGGATATCAAGTTCTTTGTTCCCCTTCTGTAAAGCCTCTACCCCCCCTTTCGCCTCCGCCACCCCACCCTCCACCAGGTCCAGTCTCTGTGAGTTCTTAAAAATTTGAGCTTGATTCTCTTTAATTTCATCTTTCATTTCCCTTAACTGTTTCTTAATTTCCTCCTGGCCCTGTAAAATTTGTTGAAGCATTTGTTGAAGGTCTATCTCTGTAGTCTTAGGTTGCATCAGTTCTGTTATCTTTGACTGTGTGGCTGGACTGGACGTTGCAGACGCTGGAGCAGAAGTGGCAAAGCCAGGCTTTCCAGGAGGTGGTCTTTTTGGAGACATGGTTTATAAAACAAGGAGATCAGTCAGTGTAGGAACTGGGCAGCTGGAGAAGTAGAGCAGGCAGGCGAGTCCAGAAGGCAGAGGATCCAAACAGGTGGGAGTTTCTTTAGTCACTCTAGCAATAGATGAATTTTTTTTCTCCAAAGAGTTCAGAAAATAACAATCCACAAGAGATTCCTCTGGGTGACTCGGAGACAAAGACCGGAAGCCTGAATTTTAAAGGTGGAGTCAGGTTTCACAGTTCATGAAGACAACGGAAGTGTGCCATCTTGCCCTGCCAGCTTTGGGCTCAGAGGCATAGAAAATTTTAAAAGTTCAAAAAGTTCTCAGGTCATCAATAAGTTCTGGATCTAAATCCCATGAAAAGCACTTTTACTGGGGTGAGGCATCGTTAGTTGGCTCTCCCCCCTCCTCCTTCCCCAGGGGGCGAGAGCAGAATTTTAACAAGCCGCTTGTCCGAGGGGGGGGAATCCCCCTCCCCTCTAGCCGCTCCTCAAAGAGTAAATCCGAAAGGTTAACTTTTAAAGTTGCTGAAAAGCCTTTCAATTCAAAAGTAAGGGGATGAAGAGAGGAAGCATCTCACCGCACCGCCGCTGCTTCCTTCAGTTTTGCATTCTCCGATCGGCATGGGGCGAGACGCAGGCGCGTCCTCCAAAACTGCTCCCCGGTGCCTAGAGCAAAGCGGAAAAGCCCCCACCAGCCGCTGCCGGTGCCAGAGCCTTCCGCGAGCCGCTCCTTCAGCAGGGCGCCTCTTCGGGGCATCCTGTGCCCCCCCGAAGACGGGGGAAGCCCACCGAAGAGCGGGAGTGGGCAAAGTCCTTGCCCGTCGCCGTAGCCGCCGGAACCGGAAGTCAATGATTCATTTCTTTATGTTGGTAGAAATGGACTCCCAGTTATAATAAATGTGTTTCCCCTCTTTTTGCTGTTCAGTCTATGGGAAAGCGTGTGGGGAAGGGGTGGGTTCCAGCAGCTGCCACTGCCGGTTTGCTCAGGGTCACTTTGCATGTGCATGCATTGGGCACATGCACAGTAAAACGAAAACTGCTCTGCACATGCGCAAAAGCCAAAAACAAAATGGAAGAGCTGGTTTGGGGGCATGGCAGGCCTGGGTCACTTCTGGTTCCAGCGAACCAGGCCGCCAAGCTACTAACGGTTTGGCCAAACCAGTATGAACCAGCAGGAACCCACCACTGGTGTAGGTCTCCATGGATGCTATGGCTGTGTGTGTCTGTATTTTCTATAGATACATTTGAACCAGAGACCAGGACTCCTTTCTGTTGAAGCACATTTTTTCTTATTTATGTTCAGGACAAAAGGATGGGCCTGAAGAAGGGAGGATTCCCCACCTTTTGCATTATATAAATTGATGCATGTTCTGACCGAGGCTTCCCAAGAGCATGAAACAAGTTCCTTGTCCCAGCAAAAAACCCTTTTATTAATTTACAGTGAATTCTGCTCATTCACAGGCGGCAAAGTCTTTCAAAGGAGGATTTATAGTCACAGACCTTATCTGTAGAGCTGACAGGCTGATATCTCCAGAACCTGGCAAAGAATCTCGGAGTGTCACTATCTGAATAGCGAACTAATTGTCTCCTGCAAACTCCACTCCCCTTTCGCTCCTCTTTTATTTCCTCTGGGAGGGGCCATTCATCATCTGGTCTTACTCCCAATTTGACCCCTGTTGTTTAGTAGTTCCCTCCTCTGGTAACTCTGGGCATGTGCACACTGGGAACAGACTCCACCTGTTCGTCTGCCTCACTGATGTCTGCCTCTCAAGGCAGCTGATGGCTGCCATATGGCTCTGGCCTCCTCTTTGCCTCCAACACAGAGCCCTCAACAGAACCTTCCCCACACTCCAGGAATGGCCCATGTTCCTCCCCAACCTCCTCACTGTCTGAATCTGCTGCCAGCTCCTCTGGATTCTCGGGGCCACAACACATACAAGGGATTGGGAACAGAAGCAAGTGAAAAGATCGGTTGTGGGCAACAACAAGTATGTGATTGGGCACAGGACATCAAGGTCTATTGAGATCCACCAGGCAATTAGTTCATAAATAAATATAGTAATGACTCCACATCCCCCAAAATCTTACTTTGCCACTGAAGAAGCTTCTTGGATGAGAAGCGAAATGCCTTAAAGACAAATGAGAAAATCCAGTTGCCTTTGATATAAAAGCACCTTTGGGACAACGGTGACATGGATGAATGACAACCTCTACAGATCTCTGCACATAGGTCCCCAAAAGAACTCATGATCCCCAGAGAAGAAATTACCTCTCCCTGTAATTATCACCATCCTGATTTTTGGAAACTCTTCCGTCACTTCTCCAGTGGTTGCCTTTGGTGTAAACATAAGATTGAAGCAAGGTGCAAAGGACTTTGCCTCACAAAAGGCTGCATGAATAAACTTGTACTCTCCGTGGCACAAATTTTGGGACATCCAGGGACTGTGCTTCTCCTTTCCTTTCTCTCCTTTCCAGGTGAAGTTCTGTTTATCTCTCTCTCTCACTCAACAAAGTTACTCTCATTTCCATATTGTGAGAGTGCTTTGAATTCTTCAAACTCTCTTGTTCTTCCTCAGAAACAGGAAGGGGATTGATTCAGCCCCATGAATTATGGACCTTCTGCTTCTGATGCTGCTGCTGATGTCCCAGCCAGTCTCTGGGAAGCTGAGAATGAAGTGCCTGCTGAGTTGGAAGGAGCAGGAGGGGAAAAAACTACGGAGCTATTACAGGCCAGGAGACCACTTCATTAGCATAGTCTCCATTGCCACAGTAATGTCCCATATAATGCTGCCTTTCAACACAGCTCCTTATACTCAATCTCCCTCGTAAGTCATTCAGTGGGATGGAGATGCATTCTCTCCATTTGCAGTCCTAACACTCTTCTTCTTTTCTTTCAGTTACTCCTATCTTGCGGTGATGGGTAACTATAATTTGCTTCTAGTTTTGGACTCTTTTAGCTTAAGACTGAATGGGCTGGTGGAGAGAAAGAGCAATAAATGAAAGTATACTTTGTTGTTGTTAGAGATGATGTTTATCATGAACATTTTTTACAGTAGCTCATTGACTTATCCAGAAATAATCCTACGCTTCATTTTTGCCCTTCAACAAGTCAACAAGAATTCTCAGCTTTTGTACAATCTCACCCTTGGCTACAACATCCATGACAACTATTGGAACAACCTTGGCACTTCTGATGCCTTGCTGGACATGCTCTCTACTGGAGAAGCCAATATTCCCAACTACAGCTGTGGAAAGAAGGACAACCTGATGGCTGTTGTTGATGGATCTCTTGAAGACATCTCCATTCAGATGTCAACATTAGTAGGCACCTACAAAGTCCCACAGGTTTGTTTTTGTGTTTCTCTATCTGGTAAAGTGAGCAGGTTGTTGTTGGTTGGGTAATAGATTCAATCATATCTTTTCTATGGAATTCACGAGCTGATTTTCACCATGGCCATTGCCAAGGCTAGAGATTGGGATCCACAGTGGGGAGGCAGCCTAAACATTGACTTGAGTAAGACTTGAGCAACTGGACACAATGTTAAATTTGGAACATTTAAGCAAATTTTTAAAACAAACTGATTTGCATTTGCATTGCTCTAGAGATAGAAGACACAACATGTTTTTTTTTTACAGGATGCCAATTTTATTAGAAAAAGAAAGGGCAATATGTTAGACCCCAGATTAGACAAATGATTATATTCAATATTGCTAATATTCTGCATGTTGTATTCTTTATCTTGATGTGGCTTAGGGGTAAAAAACAATAAACTATTCTAATATGTTTGTGAGAACCACACTGGATGTGTTAAAAGCTTACATTTTAGAATTGATATGATCTAAATATAATACACTACTCTTCATTGCTTCTTCAGATTAGTTTTGGAATTGTTTCAGAGACTCTGAGTGATAAAAGTCAATTTCCTTTTTTCCATGAGATGCTGCCCAAAAATGGGTTCCAATACTCAGGAATTGTCCAACTTCTCCTCTGTTTCAGATGGACTTTGATCGGTCTCTTTCCACCAGACACAGAGGAGGGAGAGAATTTCATGAGGACTTTCACTCCTATGCTTGTCAGGAATGGAATTTGTGTCATTATCTCACAACCATTCTCAATGACTAGACCTACAGAACCTCTCAGAAATGCCATCTCTAAGTGGAAACAAGTCAATGTCTTTGTTCACTTCGTAGAATTTGCTTCTCTTGTGGATAGAGCTCGCCACATCCATTTAACAATGGAACGTTTGCCGGGAACCATTGAAGGAAAAGTCTGGATCACCACAATCGTAGAGAAAGTGGCAATGACAAGGAGCACATTTTACAAACATATCCATAGTATTTGGACCTTTGCTTTTCAGGAAAAAAAATGGCCAAAAGGTGATGCCTTTCCATCCAGCCTTTTTAGGGATTCCAAATTTGAAGAAAAAACTTTCCACTGTTTTTTTTCAAAGCATGTCCTTTCTGTCAAGGGCCGGAGACGGTGTACCCAGATAGCCCCACTGGACACACAAAAGAAAAGGAACAGAATTCCGATGAAAAGCGACCACCATTTTTACAATATTGTTAAGACTATGGCCCATGTCTTGAATGTTGCCTATTCCTCAATATCTAGGAGGAGAAAAGTGGACAAGAAGGAAAGATTGGGAGTGCCAAGGCTAGAGCCATGGCAGGTATGGGCTCCTGACAAGGATCCATCAAACCTAGTTCCTACTTTGAAAAAAAATCCAATGCCCCTGTAGGGGAGCCATTTAAAATGTATATATTGTTTATTTTTATTTATTTATTTATTTTGTCAGGCATGTATTAAACAACGTATATATTTATAAACATGATTATGGATACATGAAGTGGATATGAATAAAAAGAAAAATTATGACAGGGATGGTAAGCATGTTGGTGCACTTATGCTCATCCCTTTGAGACCTCTTAGGAATGGGATGAGGTCAACAGTAGACAGTCTAGAATAGAATAGAATAGAATAGAATAGAATAGAATAGAATAGAATAGAATAGAATAGAATAGAATAGAATAGAATAGAATAGAATAGAATAGAATAGAATAGAATGACAGATTTGGAAGGGACCTTGGAGGTCTTCTCGTCCAACCCCCTGCCTAGGCAGGAAGCCCTACACCACTTCAGACAAATGATTATCCAACTTCTTCTTAAAGACTTCCAGTGTTGGGGCATTCACAACCTCTGGAGGCAACTTCTGTTCCACTGATTAATTGTTCAAACTGTCAGGATTTTCTCCTCAGTTCTAAGTTGCTTCTCTCCTTGATTAGTTTCCACCCATTGCTTCTTGTTCTACCCTCAGGTGCTTTGGAGAATAGTTTGACTCCCTCTTCTTTGTGGCAACCCTTGAGATATTGGAATACTGCTATCATGTCTCCCCTAGTCCTTCTTTTCATTAGACTAGACACACCCAGTTCCTGCAACCGTTCTTCATATGTTTTAATCTCCAGTCCCCTAATCCTCTTTGTTGCTTTTCTCTGCACTCTTTCTAGAGTCTCAACATCTTTTCTACATCGTGGGGACCAAAACTGAATGCTGTATTCCAAGTGTGGCCTTACCAAGGCATAGGTTTAAGCTTACAGTTTTGGGGGTTTGGGGAAGAAATCACAGAGTCAGGTAGTGCATCCCAGGCATTGACCACTCTGTTGCAGAAGTCGTATTTTCTGCAGTTGAGTTTGGAGCAGTTTACCTTGAGTTTGTATCTATTGTGAGCTCTTGTATTGTGATTGAAGCTGAAGTATTCATTAACAGGTAGGACATTTTAGTGGATAACGTTATGTACTACGCTTAGGTCAGACCAAAGGGGGCACAGCTCTTAGTTGTTTAAGCCCAAAATTTCAAGTCTGGTGGCATAAGGGATTCTGTTGCGAGGAGAGGAGTGGAGGACTCCTCTCATGAAATATCTCTGGACCCACTCAATTGTATTAATGCATTGCAGGTTCCAGACAGATGGGCTGCATTCAAGAATTAGTCTAGCAAATGTTTTGTATGCTCTGGTTAGCAGTACAACATTACCAGAGAAGAAACTACACAAGATTAGGTTAACATCTCTTAATGCCTTTTTGGCAATGTTATTACAGTGGGCTCTTGCACTTAGATCATTAGATATGAGTACTCCAAGGTCCTTGACAGAGTGAGGGTTGTCTACAAGGTCTTGTCCACCCAGCTTGTATTTGGTGTTCTGATTTCTTTTGCCAATGTGTAAGACAGAACATTTGTTGGTTGAGATTTCAAGTTGCCAATTGTTTGACCATTCTGATACATAATCAAGGTTTTTTTGAAGGGTAACAGCATTGTTGGTGGTGTTAAATAGTTTTCCATTGTCAGCAAAGAGAATGCAGTTGCTTGTAATATGATCGCAAAGGTCATTTAGGTAAAGTATAAAGAGTATTGGTCTCCGAAAACACTGTCTTTTGGGAATACTGCTGTTATCAGGTGCAGGATTTGATAGTGCGCTCCCTATTTTGACCACTTGTTACCTATCTGACAGGAATGTAGCTATCCAATTATGCAGGGATCCAGAGATGCCATAAGATTTAATTTTAAAAGTAGTTTATCGTGTACCACTGAATCAAAAGATTTACAGAAATCTATTTAAATTGCGTGTATTGCTTTGCCTTGCTCGAGTTGTGTAGTCCATATGTTTTTGCAGTGTAGGAGTTGTAGATTGTACGATAAGTTTTTCCTGAAACCAGTTTTTTTGTGAGATAGTATAGATTGTTCATTTCTAAGTGGAGGGTAACCGATTGGTTTATGATTGATTCCATGACTTTGCAGGTGACGCCAAATGAAGAGATTGGTCTGTAATTTTCAACTAGGCTGGGGTCTCCCTTTTTGAAGATAGGGGTGACTTTGGCTAGAGACCATAGGTTGGGCAAGGAGCTTGTTCTGAAAGATTTTTCAAAGATTATACTTAGAGGTTCTGCTATGGCAGTGGAAAGCATTTTTAAGAAGTAGGCATGTAGTCCATCAGGTCCAAGAGATAGAGATGGTTTTAGGCTGCATAGTGCCTTTTCAACGTTATCTTCTGTAAAATTGATTTCTGTTAGATCATTGCAATTATTTGTGGTACGACTAGGAAATATTGGCCATGAGTCATTGCTGTTTACAAAGACTGAGCTGAAGAATATGTTAAAGATTTTGGCATTAACGACTTCATCATTACAGTCTTTGCCATTAGGTCCTTTTAGGGGTGGGATGGATCTTTAATGACTATTTGGACTTCGAGCAAAAAAAAATTATAATAGTCTTTGGCAGTATTACAGCCAGTGAATAGAATGTGCCAATCAAGAGATGAGAGGTTGGTGTCTATGAGATTATAGTTGGCTTTTTTAAAGTTATACTTGGATATAATTATATTTATAATTGTAAATATATTTTACAATTTAAATACATTCCATTTAAATAATGTAAATACAATTTAAATAAATGTTACAATTTAAATAAAAACCCTAATGGTTTTTTAATTAGCATGATAGAATTTTACATTCATAAATTTCAGCCATGGTGGCGTAATGGTTAGAATGCAAGTATTGTTGGCTAACTCACTGCTTCAAAATTCCTGGATGTTTCCATTCTAGTTCCATCCCTTTCTGGAAAAGAATGAATTTTGCAATTTTTCCTGGGAAAAACTATACTTGGACCAAAATGGAAATGTAGCAGCAGATCTGAATATCATAAGTTGGTTGCTTTTCCCCAAGAAGGATCCCATCAAAGAGCAAGTGGGGAGCTTTGAAAGACAGAAGCTTATTATCAACCAAGATGCTCTTTCACGGCTAAAGTTGCTCAACAAGGTGGTTAAAAATATTGGCAACTTTTCTCTGTCTGTATAGTTGGTGTTAGTATCCCCTGAAAGAGCAGGCTCAGGTCTTTTTAAAGAGCCCATAACTGACCATAGTTATTTATGCTTCTATTTCAAAATGCTGGGATAGGCCTCCTGCTGCTAGGAGGGTGATCCGAGGTGCGTAGGCAAAAAGAACCGTAATGACCTGTCCGATGTGAGATAATACCTTAATCTAGAAAGATGGACTGAAACTTTGGACTTTGAACATCCCTCACCCCAAAAAACTTTCTTGACTCTTAAATAATGAGATAATGAGGGTCAATTTGTAACAAAATCCTACTTAGATTTGATCTTTGGCTTCCAAGCCATCTAAAAACCCTTTGAATACAATTGTTTTGTGATTGTCAGCTACCTAAAGTCTTCCACTGAAAGAAAAAGTGATCTAAATTTAAGTAATAAAGAAATGTGGGTCTGTCTTACTATATCATCTAATTCTAATTTTGAGAGATGGTGGAGGATAAGGGGTTCTGCAGTGCTATGGTTCTTGGGCAGAGATGGGATTCAGCAGGTTCTGACCAGTTCTGGAGAATGGTAGCAGATATTTTGAGTAGTTTGGAGAAGCGATAAATACCACCTCTGACTGGCCCCACCCCCATTCATTCTCTGACTCCTGAGTCCCAACCTGATCGGGGGGAAAAGGGGATTTTGCAGTATCCTTCCCCTGCCACGCCCATCAAGCCACGCCCACAGAACTGGGAGTAAATTTTTTTGAATCCCACCACTGTTCTTGAGGGCTCAAAGAGTTGGACACAATTAGAAATTAACAACAAAACTAATTCTTCAAGGACATTTTCTTGAATACCACACTTGGCCTTAGACATTCCCCTTTCCCACACAGGACTTATGCGCATGTCCCATGTGCTGCAGCAAAAGATGCCTGACTTACACTTTTTGAGGGACATATTCTCATGACTTCACCTCCACTTGTCCTCACTATAATTCCAGAAACTAGACAGTAATCTTTAGTATTATTTCACCAGCATGGCAGCTGTACGAATTGAACATATAAACATACAGATATAACTAAATAATACCTGATTTGAGGTTGAAAGCCCTCGTTTGTGAGGAATTTTTTCTTTATTTTTTATTGGAAGAAGGATTTGGATTATTTTCAAAGGGAAGTAGATTTGGAGTGGTGCGATGGCCTAGAGGTGAAGCTCTCACCTCACAATCAGGGGGCTGTGAGTTCGATCCTAGGTAGAGGCAGATATTTCTCTCTCTGGAAACACTGAGAATATATCTGCTGAACACAACTCCGCATTGGCAACAGGAAGGGCATTTGGCCATTAAACACTCTGCTAGCTCCATTCAGTTGACCAGACTCCACCCCACAAGGGATTATGGGTCATTAAGAAGTAGCTTTGCAGTATTTTATGTAGTCCAGAAGAAACCTTCTCCTCATCAGAAGTTTCTTTCTTAAGCACAGCTTAATTTTATAAAAAATTTGGCAGACCTTTTGGAATGAATTTTGTTTTTCTGCTTAGTCTCTGCCTCAGTCCAAATGTGTGGACAATTGTCACCCTGGATTTGTAAAACGGGGTCAGAAAGAAGAACCCATTTGCTGCTACGATTGTATTCCTTGTCCGGAAGGGACCATCTCCACACAGGAAGGTGAGTGACACCAGAGGAAAGGGCATTGGATTCAACCAGAGCATTTGATCAAAGTGCATGTTAAAAGACATTTTATTCTTCATTGCTATTTTTAACATCTCCAATTTATTCCATAATGGGAGGAATAAGATCTTGAATAAGATCCAATCCATTTCTGTGTTTTTGTAAATGCTCATTGATATCTAATGCCTGATCCTAATAAAAATACAGACTGAATTCTTTTTAAATGATAAAAAGTAAATAAAAAGCAATAAAATAAGGGGCTGCCACAAAGAAGAG
Source organism: Natrix helvetica (assembly GCF_964273705.1). Lineage (NCBI taxonomy): Eukaryota > Metazoa > Chordata > Lepidosauria > Squamata > Natricidae > Natrix > Natrix helvetica. Next base: position 371,079,846 of record NC_138548.1, read on the forward strand.
GCGGTCGACCTATTCTCCATAGCACCCAAAGGCAGGACAAGAAACAAACAACGGAAGCTAATCAAGGAGAGAAGCAACCTAGAACTAAGGAGAAATTTCCTGACAGTGAGAATAATTAATCAGTGGAACAATTTTCCTCCAGAAGTTATAAATCCTCCAACACTGGAAGTTTTTAAGAAGAGATTGGATAACCATTTGTCTGAAATGCTATAGGATTTCCTGCCTAAGAGGGGGTTGCACTAGAAGACTCCCAAGGTCCCTTCTATCTCTGTTATTCAGAATTCATTACCTAGCACTCTCTTCATTTTTTGGCGGTTTTTTTTTAATGATTGAATGATTTTGAATCCTAGTTACTTGGCACATGAAAATTTGTATTGTTCAAATTTTTGGGTTCCCTACATTGTTCCATACTATACCACTACTGTCAAGTTTCCTAACGATGCTGTTACTGATTCATAATAATCGAGCCAATGTTTTATACAAAACCCAGTGATTTATTGATAGCTTCATTAGGGAAGATTTGTTCGCAGCCAAATCTTTGCTTTGTTTATCTGCTTCTGGACTTTACCCCTGTTCCTTCCCTCCCCTCAGTCTGTGTCATAAATCACATTATGCAATAGATACACCCCTTCCAACCCAGCAGCCGTAATGTGAGATCCCATTCCAGCCGACAGTATGCGTGGAATTCACTCCCACTCATTCTGTCGCCATGACAACATGGTGAGTTCACAACTACTATGTAAGCTACACAGGCTCCCAGTTTCTCTCCAAGTGCAATTAAATTCACTTTCAAAGCCCTACTAGGCATAGGAACAGGTATGTCTGGGGCTTCTTCTCCCTGAAGATATCTACTTGTCCCACCATTGCAGATCTAATAGACACACTGTATGTTCCCTAAAATATTGACACCATACAGATACTCCAAAGCCTGCCTTTTTTTGTTGCAGCTCCTGCCCTTTTGAACACCCTCCCCATTGAAACCCTAACCTCCTAAAAAGCCAATCATAAAGCTATGGAGATTTTTTCCTCCAGGCTTTGGGATGAAGTGATTACAACAAGGCATATTGGTTCAATGAAGGCATATTTTTATCTTTCTATGTCTATATCCATATTTCTGTTTACCAATTACTAGGGCTTTCTTGTCTCTCAGTGTCAGCTGTTATCCAGAGAAGGTCTTTCTTGGAAGGTGAAAGGAAGGAGTATAAAAATAATATTACTTACTGTTTTCTTAGATACTGAAAAATGCACCAAGTGCCCAGATGATCAATATCCAAATGATGACAGAGTCCAATGTATCACCAAAAGAATATCCTTCTTGTCCTATGAAGAAAATCTGGGCGTCATCCTGGTCTCCTTTGCTGTACTCTTGTTTCTAACAACATGCTTTGTTTTAGCCATATTCCTTAAATACCTAGAAACTCCCATCGTCAAAGCCAACAACCGGGATCTCTCCTACATCCTCCTGGTTTCCCTCTTGCTTTGCTTCTTGTCCTCCTTTCTCTTCATTGGACGACCAAGGAAAGCCACCTGCTTTCTCCGCCAAACCATGTTCAGCATCGTCTTCTCAGTAGCTGTGTCTTGTGTGTTAGCCAAAACAATCATGGTAGTGCTGGCCTTCCTGGCCACAAAACCAGGGAACAGGGTGAGGAGATGGTTGGGGAAGAGTTTGGCCAACTTCATCATCCTTTCCGGTTCTGCTGGAAAGATTGTAATTTGCGCAATCTGGCTGGGAGTTTCTCCTCCATTTCCTGATTTTGATCTGCATTCCCAATCAGGAGTGATCATCCTTCAGTGCAACGAAGGCTCTGTCACCATGTTTTATGTTGTTCTCGGCTACATGGGCTTCCTTGCTGCCATTTGCTTCACAGTGGCTTTCCTGGCCAGAAACCTGCCTGGGGCGTTCAATGAAGCCAAACTGATCACCTTCAGCATGCTGGTCTTCTGCAGTGTCTGGATCTCCTTCCTGCCCACCTACTTGAGCACCAAAGGGAAATCCATGGTGGCCGTGCAGGTCTTCTCCATCTTGGCTTCTGGTGCTGGCCTGCTGGGTTGCATCTTCTTCCCCAAGTGCTACATTATCATCCTGAGACCAGATCTAAATACAAAGCAACATTTAATGATAAAAGTCGGTATCTGATCATGAAGTAGTTTCTTAGGCTCATAACACTTAATTATTTATTGCAGTTACTATTGAGTTTGTATGCTTGTTTTGACAATTTAAAATCAAAGGAAATAAACATACAAAGAATGTAAGTCTACCTTAAGATAACCCTCAAAGTGTAAAATGAATTAATTAATAATTTAAATTGTCATGAAATTAGAGAAGGACAAGATAAGAAATAAGATTTTATTATTATATATATTATATAATATCAACATAATGCATCTACAGAGAAGACGAGACTTCCCATATTGGGGTGTGGGGGAGGAATATGAAATCATCTATCTCCAGTCCACAACACAGTCTTTTCAGCAGTCCCAAGAAGGCTTCATAACCATTTGCACTACTTTGGTGACCCAGAGGACACAGATAAATCTCCAAGTGGCCTCAATAACTGTCTACAAGCCTCCTAAAGGCTATGCCTGCCCAGGGACGTGCGGTCAGGGGAGGCAGGGGAGGCAGGGGAGGCAAGGCCTCACCTCTCTTCATGAAATAATAGTATATAATAATAATATATATTTTGTCCCATCCCTTTTACACGGCTCCCGCTAAGTTCCAGTAAGGAGAAGAGCTTTTGGGGAGTGAAGAGGAAGAGGAGGGAGGAGGAGGAGGAGGTGCACGCGGGGGGCGCTACCAGCTGGGCAACCGGCGGAGGCAGGAGGGTTCTCAGAAGCGCCAATAACCTTCCTGCCTCCGCTGTACTTTGCGCTCTCCTCGCGGCTGCAATAGACGTCCAGAAGTGGCAGGGGCTGTTGGGCTGGAAGCCCAAACCGCATTAGCCACAAAAGCCGCTTCTGGACGTATATTGCAGTTGCGAGGAGTGCGCGAAGTCCAGCAGAGGCAGGAAGGTTCTCGTCGTTCCCCAGTCACTTTCATGGCTTTCTCATCCGGGAGCGCTGACAACATTTCTGCCTCTGTAGCTCCCGGGCGCGGCTGGACGGATGTAGCCAGAGCGACACCGAGGAGGTCCGGGCAGATGAAAGAGCGAACGAGTGAGCGATGGAGGATCAGGCAGCCTGATCCTCGGTCACTCGCCCGCCGGACTGCCTCGGCGCCACTCTGGCTACCTCCGTCCATTCTGTGCGTCTATTGCAGTCGCGAGGAGCGCGCAAAGTCCAGCAGAGGAAGGAAGGTTCTCGTCGTTCCCCAGTCGCTTTCGAGGACTGCAGAGCGCGAGCCGGCGGAGCACGCTCAGGAAGGCGGGGAATGGGATCACGTGTGCTGGAGGCTGAGGCAGCCTCAGCCTCCAGCACCCGTGGTCCCATTCCCCACCTTCCTGATGACGTCACCAGCCTCACCAGCAATAAACCTCACCGCACGTCACTGTTCCTGCCCTTATTTTGAAAAAAACCAGGCCCATTTTCGCAAAAAATGGACTGTTTTTGGGAGGTCTGCAGAGTGCAAAAACTGTTTTTTAGTTTTTTGTTATTTGCCTCTTCAAAATCTTGGTGGGTCTTATACTCCGGTGCGTCTTATACTTTGAAAAATACGGTGCGTGTGTGTGTATGTATGTATGTATGTATGTATGTATGTATGTATGTATGTATGTATAAATAAATAAATAAATAAATAATAAATAATAAATAAATAAATAATAAATAAATAAATAAATAAATAAATAAATAATAAATAATAAATAAATAATAAATAGATAAATAGATAAATAGATAAGTAGATAAATAAATAAATAATGAATAATGAATAATAATAAATAAATAAATAAATAAATAAATAAATAAATAAATAAATAAATAAATAAATAAATAAATAAATAAATAAATAAATAAATAAATTTGGGGTAAACTTCTCCAGTTTCCCACATTGTACCATCTTCAAAGTTTGGAGCCACAACTTTGAGTTCTCCCTTTGAGCACCTCCTATTGACCCATTCAGGACTCCGATGGTTCTGTTCCTTACAATTGTCCAAATTATAGTGATTTTGTTGTTAGGACTCTAGAGACCTTTCTGCAAACTTTCAGAACATTTTACACAAACATGTCAGAAATTGGTTTGATATCAATACCAGACTCAAAGCAAAATTGGGTGGAGCCTATATTAGAAATACTAGATGCATACATGACTCTGGAGGAAAAAAGAGAATCTGGAGCTGGATTCAGTACAGGCAGGTGCTGTGTTTACGTCTCTTGGCTGGGCTCTGAGTGGATCTGAAGCTACTTCCCTCGAAGAACTTAAAACTCTTCTGGGGTTAAAACTGAGGTTAAAACCAATTTCGTTGTATTTAAGCACAACAATGACAATAAAGATTATACTTACTTATCCTTACTTTCTTCCACCTCTTCATCGCATTCATTGTTCAAAGCCAGGTGCCACAGAGAAGGCTCAAATCATGTTGCTGCTGCTTCAACTTATCCTGCTTCTGTGGCCAAGAGGAGCCTGTGAGATACCCAAAGCCAAAGGCCTCCTGACTCTGGAGCAGGGTGTAGTAGACCCAACCATTACAAATCGGGAGATGATTTCATTAGTGGCATAATTTCTGCAAGGGACACGAGGTTTGAATCATTAAGCTTTGACCAAAGTCCTTCAATAAAGTTCCTTGAGTAAGTCCTATGCTGCATTAGAGCCTCTTCATTTTATTTTATTTTATTTTATTTCTTTTATTTCTTTTCTTTCTTTTCTTTCTTTTCTTTCTTTTCTTTCTTTTCTTTCTTTTCTTTCTTTTCTTTCTTTTCTTTCTTTTCTTTCTTTTCTTTCTTTTCTTTCTTTTCTTTCTTTTCTTTCTTTTCTTTTCTTTCTTTATCTCTCTCTCTCTTTCGTTCTTTCTTCCTTTTTAAAAAGTCAGATGCATTTATTCTTTCATCTTTTGGCTGAATACCAAAATAATCTTTCACATGCTTAGGTTAAATGAGTGCATGTTCATTATTCCCTCACATTTCATGTTGAAATGTGCCATAAACAGAGACAGGTATTTTCCAAAGGCTGAACAGGCAGCAGCTTCGAAGAGAGACTGAAGCTTCTCTCTGTCTGTCCCTCTTCCGTATTTCCATATCTAAAACCAACAAAAAACAGAGAGGGTCCAGCCATGCAAAGCAAACATCTAACTCCAGAACTTCCTTTATTTTCAAGAATGTCCCATCTAAAAAAAGATTTTTAGAAAATAAAAAAGAAGGAATTAGCATTGCTTAGTATGTGGTGTGCATATATATCTACTAACCAGAATAAAAAAAAGAGGCAAAAATGCCCTGGAGAGAAATATTATGAATGGAAACACATAAACACAAAGCTTTTGCCATAAACACAAAGCTTTTGCTGTGACCTGGTCAGGTGCTTCTGCCAGCAGAGACAAGAGGCATATTCTTAAGATAGTCAAGAATGCAAGTAAGGACTGTGACGTTGATGCTATTATATATCTTGGCACAAATGATCTGTCCCCAAAAGATGTACTTTCTGTGCAGAATGATTTCCAGAGCTTGGGGTACGAACTTATAGTATAGGTTGTAGGTTTATCTTTTCAGAGGTTTTACCTGTATATAAGGAACAAAAAGGGAAGGCATGTAGCAGAGTTTAATGTGTGGCTAAAGGAGTGGTGTAAAAGGGAAGGCTTTGATTTTTCCCTTTTCTGAAGATGGGAACCACATCAGCTCTTTTCCAGTCCTCTGGTAGTTCCCCGGTGCTCCAGGATCTCTGTTTACACAGAGGGATAAAACAGTCCAACAAAAATCAGATTAGGCCCAAGGCCCAAGTTGAAATAGGGAAGAAAATGGTGAGTGAGCACCTGTCTACCCTAGACGAGTTCAAATCACCAGGACCGGATGGATTACACCCCAGGGTTCTGAAGGAACTGGCGGACAAGATCTCAGAACCACTGAACTATATCTTTCAGAGATCCTGGAGCACCGGGGAACTACCAGAGGACTGGAAAAGAGCTGATGTGGTTCCCATCTTCAAAAAAGGAAAAAAAAACAGATCCAGGAAACTACAGACCTATCAGCCTGACCTCAATACCAGGAAAGATTATGGAAAAGATAATCAAGCAACAAATTAGCGAACACCTAGAAGTAAACAAAGTAATAGCCAAAAGCCAACATGGGTTTGTCAAAACAGATCATGCCAGACTAATCTTATTGCATTCTTTGATAACGTGACAAAATTAGTGAACCAGAGGAATGCCATCAATATAGTTTACTTGGACTTCAGTAAGGCATTTGAGAAGGTAGACTATAACCTACTATTACATAAAGTAGAAGAATGTGGGTTAGACAGCATCACCACCAGATGGATTCGTAACTGGCTGACCAACCGCTCTCAATGTGCAGTCCTCAATGGAACTGCATTTTCATGGAGGGAAGTATGCAACCTTGTTGGGCACATACAAAATACAACCATTTGTCTGAAATAGTATGTCAGGTCTGCAGCCATCTTTCTTTTGGGTCTTTGGCCTGCCACACTTTCTATTATTCTACTGTGCATTTTCTATTGTGAGAAAATGGGAGGGGGGATTGTAAGGAGTTACTTACTATGTAGCCATAACAACATTATTTCTAGAAAGCCAAGGTCATCCTTTGTCTCTGCACCTCTGCACCTGACTGGAAATGGATGGGTGAAACTGCCAGCATGGCAGTGGGAGATTTGACCATGTGATGGACCTGTGGGTGTGGGGGCAAGATCTTGAACTTTCAACTGGGTGTGGAAAACCAGGAAACTTTCAGATTTGGGTTTTCCCAGATGTGCCAACTTGGCTCTCTTAATAAATTGGAACTTTGAGCAATACTTTACCTTGGACTCTGATTTACTTTTGGATGATACTTGGAAAGCTGACAGGGTATAGGGTTTCCTGACTGAGCAGGGATTTGTACTAGAAGACTCCAAGGTCCCTTCCAGCTCTTATTCTTTTCTGCTATAAATGACAAGCAGAGTTTTATTAAGGAAATGGTAGGAATTACATTTTGCTTGTTACATTTAAAAGAACATCATCTTCAATTCAATCTTTAAACAAGGTGAAAAGTGCTGTGATTTTGGCCATCTCTGCTAAGTTTACTATTACTCTGTTACTAACTTTACAAAGAAAACCTTTATGTGTTCTGCCACTAAGGATGACTTTTCTGTGAAGGTCTGGAGACGGTGCAGGCAGAAAGAAGAACTGGTGGCCCTGAGGGCGGAGGAGATGGATCAGATCCTGGCCAATGACAGTTATCTCACTTACAGCACCATCTGGGCTGTTGGAAGGGCCTTAAATTCGGCTCATATCTCCACATTCAAGAAATCAGTGAGGCACAGAGGCATGAAGGTAGAAGCTCCAAAGTTGATGGCTTGGAAGGGTTTTTTTTTCCATCAGGCCATTGGTGGGTTCCTACCAGTTTGGACCAGTTTGGCTGAACAGGTACCGTGTAGCAATGCTGACAATCAGGGAGTAATATTTTTTTTTTATTCTACTAAATGTGGCAAAAACTGGATTACAATTTTTGAAGTGGGTGGGTGTTTTCTTTCATTGCATTTGAGTTTTAGTGTCAGCTGATCTGGTTCGCAAGGGTCCAAATATCACATTTATGGGATATTCAGTTGGTCATGAAAAATAAAGTCTTCCATTTTCATTACACACACACACACACACACACACACACACACACACACACTTTCTGGATGTACCGTATTTTCTGGAGTATAAGACACACCTAGCTTTTGAGGGGGGGAAACAAGGGGAAAAAAAGCTGCCTCTGCGTCCCAGAAATTTGCCTCCTTGCAACAAACAGTGAACAGTATAGATGATATACATTTTGTGATGTTACATTTCAGACTATACTTGTATATATGCTGTTAAAATTGATGTGGCTTTCTGGAAGTATAGTTTTTCTCTGCTATTTAAAAGGAGATACAATAGCACGGGGCCTCTTCAGATCAAACATCTTTTTTAAAAAAGCTTCTTCATTTTGTTCAGCTGTCTAGAACAATAATAAAGCAGTCTTTAAAAAATAAGTCTAATAATTTGAACATTCTATAGGCATTTATTGACTTAACTCCTTGCACAACACAGCTAACAGCCTGATTAGCACAAGAAAAAAAATCTGCCTCTGCCTCCAGGGCCGGATTTTCCTATAGGCTAACTAGGCTTCAGCCTAGGGCCTCAAGATCAAGAGGGGCCTTTTATTTTAATTTATTATCCGTGCCACGTTTTTTATAAAGGTAAGTACCAATTACAACATGTTTCATTTAATATATTGATATATATCACAGTAATGATGTATTTTATTATCTCTCATGTAATTTACAAACTTAAAAATGGGAGGTGAAAGGGCCCCATAAGTGGAATAGCCTAGGGCCTCTTTTCATCTAAATCCGGCCCTGTCTGCCTCCCTCAGGAATAGAATAGAATAGGAATATAATAAGAAATAGAAGAGAAATCGAATGGAAACAGCCCTGGGGAGAGTTTCTCACTGGTTGTTGTAGGTGGCAGGGAGGAAACGCTGTTCAATATGGCATGAAAACCACACACATACAGACACACACACTTCAAACAATGAGCTGCAAAAGGCAAGTCCACTAGGACTCCAAGATCCCTTTCACAGTTACTACTATTGAGCAAGGTACTCTCCTCTGATGCTCAGGGCTATTTGTGAGATATCCCAGCTGTATGGGACAAATTGTATATGCCCAGTGGAGTTGGAATTAGAAGAGAAATGGCCTTTCTTTTTCTTTATCTTATTTATTGGTGAACCTCTGGCATTTTTTCTTGGTGTCTCTGCAGAAAATGAGAACTCCTTTTTGAAAAAGTTTTTTTATTTTTATTTTCAAACATGTAGCCACAAGTATACCATTACATCTTAACAATCATTATTTTGTATTATCCAGTATTATACCAATTCCTCTTGCCATCAATCCACAACAACTGTTGTTTGCTCCTCTGCTTTCCATGCACATAAAATACCCTATTTTACCTCCGCCCTCTCTCCTCTCTCTCTCTGTCCTCCCCCACATCCTTTCTTCCCTCTACCATCTCTCTCTTCTCGACTTCCCCTTCCTCTCTCCTCTTTCCATTCCTTCTCTCTCTCCTCCTCTTTCTCTCCCTTCCATTTCCATCTCTCCTACCCCCCCTCTTCCTCCTTTCTTCTCCCTTTCTCCTTTCCACTCTCTCCGCTTAGTTTGCATGGTGTATTTCAGTGTCCAAGCAAGTTTCATTCAATATTGATGGTATTATTAATTGTGCAGGTCTTCTCCATGTTGGCTTTCAGTGCTAGACTCTTGCTATTAATTTTTCTCCCCAAATGTTACATTATTTTCCTAAGACCAGATCTGAATACAAAAGAACGCGTGATGTCAAAATAAAACAGTAAATTGAGTTCTGTGTATGTGTTTCCCAGAAATGTCAGTTAATAAATGCACCAAATGGGTTTTGATACTTTAATGATTTTTTAATTAAATTAAAAAAAAATGATTCATTTCTTTATGTTGGTAGAAATGGACTCCCAGTTATAATAAATGTGTTTCCCCTCTTTTTGCTGTTCAGTGTATGGGAAAGCGTGTGGGGAAGGGGTGGGTTCCAGCAGCTGCCACTGCCGGTTCGCTCAGGGTCACTTTGCATGTGCATGCGTTGGGCTCATGCACATTAAAACGGAAATTGCTCAACACATGCGCCAAAGCCAAAAAGAAGATGGGAGAGCTAGTTTGGGGGCATGGCAGGCCTGGGTCACTTCTGGTTCCAGCGAACCAGGCCGCCAAGCTACTAACGGTTTGGCCAAACCAGTATGAACAAGTCCGAACCCACCACTGGTGTGGGTGTGCATGGATGCTATGGCTGTGTGTGTCTGTATTTTCTATAGATACATTTGAACCTGAGACCAGGACTCCTTTCTGTTGAAGCACATTTTTTTCTTATTTATGTTCAGGACAAAAGGATGGGCCTAAAGAAGGGAGGATTCCCCACCTTTTACATTATATAAATTGATTCACACTGTTCTGACCGAGGCTTCCCAAGAGCATGAAACAAGTTCCTTGTCCCAAAAAAAACCCCTTTTATTAATTTACAGTGAATTCTGCTCATTCACAGGCGGCAAAGTCTTTCAAAGGAGGATTTATAGTCACAGACCTTATCTGGCTTGGAGAGCTGACAGGCCGATATCTGCAGAACCTGGCAAGGAATCTCGGAGAGTCACTATCTGATTAGCGAACTAATTGTCTCCTGCAAACTCCACACCCCTTTCGCTCGTCTTTTATTTCCTCTGGGAGGGGCCATTCATCATCTGGTCTTACTCCCAATTTGACCTCTGTTCTTTAGTACATAGTTCCCTCCTCTGGTAACTCTGCGCATGCGCACACTGGGAACAGGCTCCAGCAGTTCGTCTGCCTCACTGATGTCTGCCTCTCAAGGCAGCTGATGGCTGGCATATGGCTCTGGCCGCCTCTCTGCCTCCAACACAGTGCCCTCATTAGAGCCTTCCCCAGACTCCAGAAATGGCCCGTGTTCCTCCCCAACCTCCTCACTGTCTGAATCTACTGCCAGCTCCTCTAGATGATGGTGGGCCACAACACATACAAGGGGTTGGGAACAGAAGCAAGTGAAAAGATAGGTGTGGGCAACAGCAAGTATGTGATTGGGCACAGGACATCAAGATCTATTGAGATCCACCAGGCAATTAGTTCACAAATAAATATAGTAATGACTCCACATCCCCCAAAATCTTCCTTTGCCACTGAAGAAGCTTCTTGGATGAGAAGCGAAATGCCCGAAAGAAAAATGAGAAAATCCAGTTGCCTTTGATATAAGAACACCTTTGGGACAACGGAGGTGTAGATGAATGACAACATCTATAGATCTCTTCACATAGGTCCCCAAAAGAACTCATGATCCCCAGAGAAGAAATTACATCTCACTATAATTACCACCATCCTGATTTTTGGAGACTCTTCCGTCACTTCTCCAGTGGCTGCCTTTGGTGTAAACATCAGATGGAAGCAAGGTGCAAAGGACTTTGCCTCACAAAACGGTCCATGAATAAACTTGTCCTATCTGTGGCACAAATTTTGGGACATTCAGGGACTGTGCTTCTCCTTTCCTTTCTCTCCTTTACAGGTGAAGTTCTGTTTATCTCTCTCTCTCACTCAACAAAGTTACTCTCATTCCCATATTGTGAGAGTGCTTCAAATTCTTCAAACTCTCTTGTTCTTCCACAGAAACAGGAAGGGGATTGATTCAGCCCCATGAATTATGGACCTCTTGTTTATGCTTCTGCTTCTGCTGCTGATGTCCCAGCCAGTCTCTGGGAAGCTGAGAATGAAGTGCCTGCTGAGTTTGAAGGAGCAGGAGGGGAAAAAACTACGGAGCTATTACAGGCCAGGAGACCACTTCATTAGCATAGTCTCCATTGCCACGGTAATGTCCCATATAATGCTGCCTTTCAACACAGCTCCTTACACTCAATCTCCCTCGTAAGTCATTTAGTGGGATGGAGTTGCATTCTCTCCATTTGCACATTCTTCTTTTCTTTCAGTTACTCCTATCTTGCGGTGATGGGTAACTATAATTTGCTTTTTGTTTTGGACTCTTTTAGCTTAAGACTGAATGGGCTGGTGGAGAGAAAGAGCAATAAATGAAAGTATATTTTGTTGTTGTTAGAGATGATGTTTATCATGAACATTTCTTACAGTAGCTCATTGATTGATCCAGGAATAATCCTACAGTTCATTTTTGCCATTCAACAAGTCAACAAGAATTCTCAGCTTTTGTACAATCTCACCCTTGGCTACAACATCCATGACAACTATTTGAACAACCTTGGGACTTCAGATGCCTTGTTGGACATGCTCTCTACTGGAGAAGCCAATATTCCCAACTACAGCTGTGGAAAAAAAGACAACCTGATGGTTGTTGTTGATGGATCTGTTGATGATATCTCCATTCAGATGTCAACATTAGTAGGCACCTACAAAGTCCCACAGGTTTGTTTTTGTGTTTCTCTATCTGGAAAAGTGAGCAGGTTGGTGGTGGTTGGGTAATAGATTCAATCATATCTTTTCTATGGAATTCATGAGCTGATTTTCACCATGGCCATTGCCAAGGCTAGGGATTGGGATCCACAGTGTGGAGGCAGCCTAAACATTGACTTTGAGTAAGACTTGAGCAACTAGACACAAAGTTAAATATGGAACATTTAAGCAAATTTTTAAAATGAACTGATTTGCATTTGCAATGCTCTAGAGATAGAAGACATAACACGTCTATTAATGGAATGCCAATTTTATTAGAAAAAAGAAAGGGCATTATCTTAGACCCCAGATTAGACAAATGATTATATTCAATATTGCTAACATTCTGCATTTTGTATTCTTTATCTTGATATGGTTTAGGAGTAAAAAAAAAACAATTAACTATTCTAATATGTTTGTGAGAACCACACTGGATGTGTTAAAAGCTTACATTTTGGCTTGATATGATCTAAATATAATACACTACTCTTCATTGCTTCTTCAGATCAGTTATGGAATTGTTCCAGAGGCTCTGAGTGATAAAAGTCAATTTCCTTTTTTCCATGAGATGCTGCCCCAAAATGGGTTCCAATACTCAGGAATTGTCCAACTTCTCCTCCATTTCAGATGGACTTTGATTGGTCTCTTTCTACCAGACACAGAGGAGGGAGAGAATTTCATGAGGACTTTCACTCCTATGCTTGTCAGGAATGGAATTTGTGTCGTTATCTTACAACGATTCTCAATGACTAGAATTACAGAACCTCTCAGAAAAGCCATCTCTAAGTGGAAACAAGTCAATGTCTTTGTTCACTTCATAGAATTTGCTTCTCTTGTGGATAGAATTAGCCACATCCATTTAACAATGGAAGGTTTGCCGGGAACCATTGAAGGGAAAGTCTGGATCACCACAATCATGGAGAAAGTGACAATGATAAGGCATTCACTTTTCAAATATATCCATAGTATTTGGGTCTTTGCTTTTCAGGAAAAAAATACATGGCCAAATGATGACACCTTTCCATCCAGCCTTTTTTGGGATTCCAAATTTGAAGACAAGTCTTTTCGCTGTTGTTTTTCAAATCATGTCCTTTCTGTCAAAGGCCGGAGACGATGTACCCAGACAGCACCACTGGACACACAAGAGAAAAGGAACAGAGTTCAGATAAAAAATGACCATCGTTTTTACAGTGTTGTTAAGACTCTGGCCCATGTCTTGAATGTAGCCTATTCCTCAATATCTAGGAGGAGAAAAGCGGACAAGAAAGAGAGATTGGGAGTGCCAAGGCTAGAGCCATGGCAGGTATGGGCTCCTGACAAGGATCCATCAAACCTACCATATTTTTCGGAATATAAGATGCACCTTTTTCCCCCAAAAAAGAGGGTGAAAATCTGGGGCATCTCAGACAGCATTTTTGGTCTCCTGAAATGCTGTTCCCTTTGCAAAAATGGCTGTGCAGAGAGTTTGAGAGGTTTTTTTGCTCCTTTTTGCCGGCCCTTTTTGCTCCTTTTTGCCCCCCCCCCCCAGCCCTAGAGAGTTCTCTACAAGCCTCCCAAAGCTCTGCATGACCTTTTTGTGTGTACAAAAAATGATGTGTGCAGAAGGTTTGGGAAGCTTGTAGAGTGCAAAAAAATTTTTTTAATCTTCCTCTTCAAAATCATGGTATGTCTTATAATCTGAAAAATACGTTAGCTCCTACTTAGAAAAAAGATTCAATATCCATGTAGGGCAGCCATTACAACTTACTTGTTCTTCCAAACACCAACAGGTTTGCCCAAGCTGAACCCAGATTTATTATTTAGAATGTATACGTTGTTTATTTTTATTGATTTATTTATTTTGTCAGGCATGTATTAAATAACATATATGTATAAACATGATTTTGGATACATGAGATGGATATGAATAAAAATAAACATTAGGACAGGGATGTTGATGCACTTATCCATGCCTCCTACAGATCTCTTAGTAATGCGGTGAGGTCAATAGTCCAGAGTCTAAGATTAAAGTTTTGGGGGTTTGGGGAAGAAACCACCGAGTCAGGTAGTGCATCCCAGGCATTGACCAATCTGTTGCAGAAGTCGTATTTTCTGCAGTTGAGTTTAGAGCAGTTTACCTTAGGTTTGTATCTATTGTGTGCTCTTGTATTGTGGTTGAAGATGAAGTATTCATTGACAGGTAGGATATTGTAGTGGATAACTTTATGTACTATGCTTAGGTCAGAACAAAGGGGGCACAGCTCTTAGTTGTCTAAGCCCAAAATTTCAAGTCTGGTGGCATAAGGGATTCTGTGGGGGAGCAGAGGACTGGAGGACTCCTCTCGTGAAATATCTCTGGACCCACTCAATTGTATTAATGTCCGATATGCATTGCAGGTTCCAGACAGATGAGCTGCATTCGAGAATTGGTCTAACAAATGTTTTGTATGCTCTGGTTAGCAGTACAACGTTAAGAGAGAAGAAACTACACAAGATTAGGTTAACAACTCTTAATGCCTTTTTGGCAATGTTGTTACAGTGGGCTCTGGGGCTTAGATCATTAGATATGAGTACTCCAAGGTCCTTGACAGAGTGAGGGTTGTCTACAAGGTCTTGTCTACCCAGCTTGTACTTGGTGTTCTGATTTTTTTTTGCCAATGTGTAAGACAGAACATTTGTTGGTTGAGATTTGAAGTGGCCAATTGTTTGACCATTCTGACACATAGTCAAGGGTTTGTTTTGAAGGGTAGCAGCATTTTAGGTGGTGTTAAATAGTTTTACATTATCAGTGAAGAGAACGCAGTTGCTTGTAATATGATCGCAAAGGTCATTTATGTAAAGTATAAAGAGTATTGGTCTCCTAAAACACTGTCTTTTGGGGACACTGCTGTTAACAGGTGCAGGATTTGATAGGGCTCTCCCTATTTTGACCACTTGTTACCTATCCGACAGGAATGTAGCTATCCAATTATGCAGGGATCCAGAGATGCCATAAGATTTAATTTTAAAAGTAGTTCATCGTATACCACTGAATCTAAAGATTTACAGAAGTCTATGTAAATTGCGTGTATTGCTTTTCCTTGCTCGAGTTGTGTAGTCCATATGTTTTTGCAGTGTAGGAGTTCTAGATTGTAGGATACGTTTTTCCTGAAACCAATTTTTTTGTTAGAGAGTAGGTTGTTCATTTCTAAGTGGTGGGTAACCGATTGGTTTCTGATTGATTCCATGACTTTGGAGGTGACGCCACATAAAGAGATTGGTCTGTAATTTTCAATGAGGCTGGGGTCTCCCTTTTGGAAGATAGGGATGACTATGGCTAGAGACCATAGGTTGGGCAAGGAGCTTGTTCTGAAAGATTTTTCAAAGATTATGCTTAGAGGTTCTGCTATGGCAGTGGAAAGCATTTTTAAGAAGGAGGCACATAGTCCATCAGGTCCAATAGATGGAGATGGTTTTAGGCTGCATGATGCCTTTTCAGCGTTATCTTCTGTAAAATTGATTTGTGTTAGATCGTTGTAATTATTTGTGGTAGGACTAGGAAATATTGGGCATGAGCCATTGCTGTTTACAAAGACTGAGCTGAAGAATATGTTCAAGATTTTGGCTTTAACGACTTCATCATTACAGTCTTTGCCGTTAGGTCCTTTTAGGGGTGGGATGGATCTTAAGTCTTTAAGTTGGTTGTTAACAAAATTATAGAAGGCACTGTTGGATTTCATGCAGAAAAAGTTTTCGTCTTGTTTGATGTGATAATTGACGTATTCAGTCTTTATCTGGTGGCATCAGTTTTTATAGCAGCTTTTAAAGTTAGCAACGTAGCCAGTTTTGTTTTTTCGTCAGAGAGATTTTGTTTTTTGGTATTAGAGCTTCCGTATTGCTATGGGTAATTTGATTTTCTTGGTTTTGGAGGCTATTAGTGATACTTATAGTTTAATGACTATTTGGACTTCAAGGAAAAAAAATTATAATAGTCTTCGGCAGTATTACAGCCAGTGAATAGAACGTGCCACTCAAGAGACGAGAGGTCGGTGTCTATGAGATTATAGTTGGCTTTTTTAAAGTTATAATTGGGTATAATTATATTTATAATTGTAAATATATTTTACAATTTAAATAAAGTCAATTTAAATAATGTAAATACAATTTAAATAAATTTTACAATTTAAATAAAAACCCGAATGGGTTTTAAATTAGCATGATAGAATTTTACATTCATAAATTTCAGCCATGGTGGCATAGTTAGAATGCAAGTATTGTTGGCTAACTCACTGCTTCAAAACTCCTGGATGTTTCCATTCTAGTTCCATCCCTTTCTGGAGAAGAATGAATTTTGCAATTTTTCCTGGGAAAAACTATACTTGGACCAAAGTGGAAATGTAGCAGCAGATCTGAATATCATAAGTTGGTTGCTTTTCCCCAAAGAGGATCCCATCAAAGAGCAACTGGGGAGTTTTGAAAGACAGAGGCTTATTATCAACCAAGATGCTCTTTCACGGCTAAAGTCGCTCAACAAGGTGGTTGAAAATATTGGCAACTTTTCTCTGTCTGTATAGTTGGTGTTAGTATCCCCTGAAAGAGCAGGCTCAGGTCTTTTTAAAGAGCCCATAACTGACCAGAGTTTTTTATGCTTCTGTTTCACCACACTGGGATAGTCCTCCTGCTGCCAGGAAGGTGATCCGAGGTGCGCAGGCAAAAAGATCCGTAATGACCTGTCCGATGTGAGATAATGCCTTAATCTAGAAAATTGGACTGAAAATGACTTTGACCTTCCCCCCCAAAAAACTTTCTTGACTCTTGAAATAATGAGATAATGAGGGTCAATTTGTACTGAAATGCTACTTAGATTTGATCTTTGGCTTGTAAGCCATCTAAAAACCCTTTGAATACAATTGTTTTGTGATGTCAGCTACCTTAAGTCTTCCACTGAAACAAAGAATTATCCAAATTTAAGAAATAAAGAAACCTTGGTTTGTCTTTCCGTGTCATCTAATTGTAGTTCTAATTTTGGAAGATGGTGGAGGACAGGGAGTCCTGGAGTGTTATGGTTCTTGGGCAGAGATGGGATTCAGCAGGTTCTGACAGGTTCTGGAGAACCGGTAGCAGAAATTTTGAGTACTTCGGACCGGTAAATACCACCTCTGACTGGCCCCGCCCCCATTTATTCTCTGACTCCTGAGTCCCAGCTGATCGGAAAGAAATGGGGATTTTGCAGTAACCTTCCCCTGCCACGCCCATCAAGCCATGCCCACCAAACCAGTCGTAAAATTGTTTGAATCCCACCACTGTTCTTGGGGGCTCAAAGAGTTGGACACAACTAGCAATTAACAACAAAACTGTAATTGTTCAATGAAACGGACCTCGTCTTGAATACCTCACTTGGCCTTAGACATATCCCTTTCCCACACAGGGCTCATACTCATGAAAAGAGAAAAGATGCCTGACCTACCCTTGTTGAAGGACACATTCTCATGACTTCACCTCCACTCGTCCTCACTATAATTCCAGAAACTAGACAGTAATCTTTAGTCTTATTTCAACAGCATGGCAGCTGTATGAATTGAAAATATAAACATACAGATATAACTAAATGATACCTCATTTGAGGTTGAAAGCCACATATCACCCTGGATAAGTGCTAGTCCCTTTGGGGAGAGGGGGCGGTATAAAAATCGAAATAAAACGTAAAGGTAAAGGTAGTCATTCCAGACTCTAGGGGGCGGTGCTCATCTTCGTTTCAAAGCCGAAGAGCCAGCACTGTTACATCTTACATGACATCTCCGTGGTCATGTGACCGGCATGACTAAATGCCAAAGGAGCATGGAATGCTGTTATCTTCCCACCAAAGGTGGTCCCTATTTTTCTCCTTGCATTTTTATGTGCTTTCAAACTGCTAGGTTGGCATAAGCTTGGATAAGTAACAGGAGCTCACTCCATTATGCAACTCAAGAGATTCGAACCACCCAACTGCCGACCTTTCTGATTTCCAAGCTCAGCATCTTAGCCACTGAGTCATTGTGTCCCTGTGATGTCTTATTTCACTCTATGAATTGAAAATATAAATGTACAGATATAACTAAATAATGCCTCATTTGAGATTGACAGGCCTAGTTTGTGAGAATTCTTTTTCTTTATATCTTAACTGGAACAAAGATTTGGATTATTTTCAAATGCAATTTCAATATCTAAATTTCAAATATTGCTTTGCAGTCTATTATGTTTTCCTGATCTATTGCTCTGAAGTTTCTTTTTAAAGCACAGTTTCACTTTTTTTAATCAATCTAATAAATAAAAATTTGGCAGATGTTTTGGAATGAATTTTGTTTTTCTGCTTAGTCTCTGCCTCAGTCCAAATGTGTGGACAATTGTCACCCTGGATTTGTAAAACGGGGTCAGAAAGAAGAACCCATTTGCTGCTACGATTGTATTCCTTGTCCGGAAGGGACCATCTCCACACAGGAAGGTGAGTGACACGAGAGGAAAGGGCATTGGATTCAACCAGAGCATTTGATCAAAGTGCATGTTAAAAGACATTTTATTCTTCTTTGCTATTTTTAACATCTCCAATTTATCCCATAATGGGAGGAATAAGATCTTGAATAAGATCCAATCCATTTCCGTCTTTTTGTAAATGCTCATTGATATCTAATGCCTGAGCCTAATAAATATAGAGACTGAATTCTTTTTAGATGGTAAAAAATAAATAAAAAGCAATAAAATAAGGGGCTGCCACAAAGAAAAGGCGGTCGACCTATTCTCCATAGCACCCAAAGGCAGGACAAAAATCAATGGATGGAAGCTAATCAAGGAGAGAAGCAACCTAGAACTAAGGAGAAATTTCCTGACAGTGAGAATAATTAATCAGTGGAAAAATTTGCCTCCGGAAGTTATAAATGCTCCAACACTGGATGTTTTTAAGAAGAGATTGGATAACAATTTGTCTGAAATACTATAGGATTTCCATCCTACATTTGGATTAAGATGGGCAACCATAATATTTTTATCTTTCTATGTGTATATCTATATTTCAGTTTTCATATTACTACGGCTTTCTTGTCTCTCAGTGTCAGCTGTTATCCAGAGAAGGTCTTTCTTAGAAGGTGAAAGGAAGGAGTATAAAAATAATATTACTTACTGTTTTCTCAGATACTGAAAAATGCACCAAGTGCCCTGATGATCAATATCCAAATGATGACAGAGTCCAATGTATCCCCAAAAGAATATCCTTCTTGTCCTATGAAGAATATCTGGGCCTCATCCTGGTCTCCTTTGCTGTACTCTTGTTTCTAACAACAGGCTTTGTTTTAGCCTTATTCCTTAAATACCTAGAAACTCCCATCGTCAAAGCCAACAACCGTGACCTCTCCTACATCCTCCTGGTTTCCCTCTTGCTCTGCTTCATGTCCTCCTTTCTCTTCATTGGACGACCAAGGAAAGCCACCTGCCTTCTCCGACAAACCATGTTCAGCATCATCTTCTCAGTAGCTGTGTCTTCTGTGTTAGCCAAAACAATCATGGTAGTGCTGGCCTTCCTGGCCACAAAACCAGGGGACAGGGTGAGGAGATGGTTGGGGAAGAGCTTGGCCAACTTCATCATCCTTTCTGGTTCTGCTGGAAAAATTGTAATTTGCGCAATCTGGCTGGGAGTTTCTCCTCCATTTCCTGATTTTGACCTGCATTCCCAATCAGGAGTGATCATCCTTCAGTGCAACGAAGGCTCTGTCACCATGTTTTATGTTGTTCTCTGCTACATGGGCTTCCTTGCTGCCATTTGCTTCACAGTGGCTTTCCTGGCCAGGAACCTGCCTGGGGCGTTCAACGAAGCCAAACTGATCACCTTCAGCATGCTGGTCTTCTGCAGTGTCTGGATCTCCTTCCTGCCCACCTACTTGAGCACCAAAGGGAAATCCATGGTGGCCGTGGAGGTCTTCTCCATCTTGGCTTCTGGTGCTGGCCTGCTGGGCTTCATCTTCTTCCCCAAGTGCTATATTATCATCCTGAGACCAGATCTAAATACCAAGCAACATTTAATGATAAAAGTCGGTATCTGATCATGAAGCAGTTTCTTAGATTCATAACACTTAATTGTTTATTGGAGTTACTGTTGAGTTTGTATGCTTGTTTTGACAATTTAAAATAAAAGGAAATAAACATACAAAGAATGTAAGTCTAACTTATGATAACCCCCAATGTGTAAAATGAATTAATTAATAATTTAAATTGTCACGAAACTAGGGAAGGAAATATATATATAACAATATCAACATAATGCATCTATAGAGAAGACGAGACTTCCCAGATTGGGGTGTGGGGGAGGAATATGACATCATTTATCTCCAGTCCACAACACAGTCTTTTCAGCAGTCCCAAGAAGGTTTCATAACCATTTGCACTACTTCGGTGACCCAGAGGACACATATAAATCTCCAAGCGGCCTCAATGACTCTCTACAAGCCTCCTAAAGGCTATTCCTGCCCTTATTTTGAAAAAAAAACAGGCCCATTTTTGCAAAATATGGGCCGTTTTGGGGAGGTCTGCAGAGTGCCTCTTTAATTTGCCTCTTCAAAACCTTGGTGCGTCTTATACTCTGGTGCGTCTTATATTCTGAAAAATATGGTGTGTACATTGTATGTATGTATGTATGTATGTATGTATGTATGTATGTATGTATGTAATAAATAAATAAATAAATAAATAAATAAATACATAAATAAATAAATAAATAAATTTGTGGTAAACTTCTCCAATTTCCCACATTGTACCATCTTCAAAGTTTGGAGCCACAACTTTGAGTTCTCCCTTTGAGCACTTCCTATTGATCCACTCAGGACTCCGATGGTTCTCTTTCTTACAATTGTCCAAATTATAGTGATTTTGTTGTTAGGACTCTAGAGACCTTTCTGCAAACTTTCAGAACATTTTACACAAACATGTCAGAAATTGGTTTGATATCAATACCAGACTCAAAGCAAAATTGGGTGGAGCCTATATTAGAAATACTAGATGCGTACATGACTCTGGAGGAAAAAAGAGAATCTGGAGCTGGATTCAGTACAGGCAGGTGCTGTGTTTACTTCTCTTGGCTGGGCTCTGAGTGGATCTGAAGCTACTTCCCTGGAAGACCTTAAAACTCTTCTGGGGTTAAACTGAGGTTAAAACCAATTTCATTGTATTTAAGCACAACAATGACAATAAAGATTATACTTACTTATACTTACTTTCTTCCACCTCTTCATTGTTCAAAGCCAGGTGCCACAGAGAAGGCTCAAATCATGTTGCTGCTGCTTCAACTTATCCTGCTTCTGTGGCCAAGGGGAGCCTGTGAGATACACAAAGCCAAAGGCCTCCTGACTCTGGAGCAGGGTGAAGTGGACCCAACCATTACAAATCGGGAGATGATTTCATTAGTGGCATAATCTCTGCAAGGGACACGAGGTTTGAATCATTAAGCTTTGACCAAAGTCCTTCAATAAAGTTCCTTGAGTAAGTCCTGCGCTGCATTAGAGCCACTTCATTTTCTTTTCTCTCTTTCCTTTCTTTTCTTTTCTTTCTCTCTCTCTTTCTCTCTCTCTCTCTCTCTCTCTTTCATTCTTTCTTTCTTTTTTTTTCTTATTTTTTTATTGTTTTAATTAGACAAATAACACACACCCAAAACACTCTTCAATACAACTGCCGGCTAGCATGTCAATTGGTTACATTTGAGTTCCGTGCATTACTACAATCATTCTTTATACTTCATTCACATTAAATTGTGCATTTTAAATCAAAAACGATACCCTCATTCTCCATTAGCTACATTTGTTTTGAGAGTACTTTTCTCAAGAGACATTCGTATTTATATTATTCAATGGATAACCATTTTAACACCGACAACCATCTATGAAAGCTACCACATTCTGTTTATTTATCGCCTAGGATTCCTATTTCTTTCCTCCATCCACCTATACCATTTATCCCATATCTGATAGAATTCTGGTTCTTCTTTTCCCTGGATTTCTTTAGTTAATTTGTCCATTTCGGCATAGTCCATCACCTTTCTTATTATTTCCTCTTCGTTTGGGGTTAGCTTGTTTTTCCATTTCTGGGCATAGGCAATCCTTGCCGCCGTTATTATATGCAATATTAAGTACTGGATTTCTTTTTTGTATTTTGTAGGCAGTAATCCTAATAAGAAGATTTCTGGTTTCCAATCTATTTTAAATCCCGTTATTGCCTCCAGCCACTTTTGGATCTTTTTCCAAAACTTTTTAGCCTCCTCACAGGTCCACCTGTGATAGTATGTTCCATGTATTGATTCGCATTTCCAACATTTTGGGGATGTATTTGCTGATATTTTGGCTAACCTTGTTGGTGCTAGGTGCCATCTGTAAAACATTCCAAAGGCTGAACAGGCAGCAGCCTCAAAGAGAGACTGAAGCTTCTGTCTGTCTGTCCGTCCCTCTTCCGTATTTCCATATCTAAAGCCAACAAAAAACTGAGAGGGTCCAGCCACGCAAAGCAAACATCAAAATCCAGAACTTCCTTCATTTCCAAGAATGTCCCATCTAAAAAAAGATTTTTAGAAAATAAAAAAGAAGGAATTGGCGTTGCTTAGTATGTGGTGTGCATATCTGAATACAAAAGAACGTATGATGTTAAAAAAAAAACAGTAAATTGAGTTTTGTGTATGTGTTTCCCAGAAATGTCAGTTAATAAATGCACCAAATGGGGTTTGATACTTTAATGTTTTTTTAATTAAATAAAAAATGAGTCATTTCTTTATGTTGGTAGAAACAAACTCCCAGTTATAATAAATGTGTTTCCCCTCTTTTTACTGTTCAGGGTATGGGAAAGCATCTGGGGAAGTGGTGGATTTTGGCAGCTTCTACTGCCGGTAGGCTCAGGGTCACTTTGCATGTGCATGCATTGGGCCCATGCACAGTAAAACGAAAATTTCTCTCCACATGCGCAAAAGCCAAAAAGAAGATGGGAGAACTGGTTTGGGGGCATGGCAGGCCTAGGTCACTGCCAGTTCCAGCAAACCAGGCTGCCAAGCTACTAACCAGGGACGTGCAGTCAGGGGAGGCAGGGGAGGCAGAGCCTCACCTCTCTTCATGAAATAATAGTATATAATATTATATACTATATATATATAATATTATAATATTATATACATCCGTCCGGCTTGTCCGGGAGCTGCGGATGCAGAAATGTTGTCGGCGCTCCGGGATGACGAAGGCATGAAAGCGACAGCCAGTCGCTTTTGTGCATTCGTCATCCGGAAGCGCCGACAACATTTCTGCCTCCGCCCTCCGCAGCTCCCGGGCACGCCCGGACGGAGGTAGCCAGAATGGTGCCTCCGGCGGGTGAGTGACCGAGGATCAGGCTGCCTCGCTTGCTCTTTCGTCCGCCCAGACCGCCTTGGCGTCGCTGTGGCTACATCCATCCAGGCGCGCCCGGGAGCTGCGGAGGGCGGAGGCAGAAATGTTGTCGGTGCTCCTGTGCCCTCCGCAGCTCCCGGGTGAACCCAGATGGATGTAGCCACAGCGATGCCGAGGCAGTCCGGACGGACGAAAGAGCGAGCGAAGCAGCCTGATCCTTGGTCGCTCGCCCGCCGGACTGCCTCGGCGCCATTCTGGTTACCTCCGTCCGGGCGGGCCCGGGAGCTGCGGAGGGTGGAGGCAGAAATGTTGTCGGTGCATCCAGATGACGAAAGCACGAAAGCGACTGGGAACGACGAGAACCTTCCTGCCTCTGCTGGATTTCACGCGCTCCTCGCGACTGCAATATGCAGACGCGCAAAGTCCAGCAGAGGCAGGAAGGTTCTCGTCGTTCCCCAGTCGCTTTCGAGGACTGCGGAGCGCGAGCCGGCGGAGCACGCTCAGTAAGGCGGGGGATGGGATCACGTGTGCTGGAGGCTGAGGCAGCCTGAGCCTCCAGCACACGTGGTCCCATTCCCCGCCTTCCTGATGACGTCACCAGCCTCACCAGCCATAAACCTCACTGCACGTCACTGCTACTAACGGTTTGGCCAAACCAGTATGAACCAGTCCAAACCGGCAGGAACCCACCACTGGTATGGGTATGCATGGATGCTATACAATACAATACAATACAATACAATAGTAGAGTTGGAAGGGACCTTGGAGGTCTTCTAGCCCAACCCCCTGCCTATGGCTGTGTGTGTCTGTATTTTCTATAGATACATTTGAACCAGAGACCAGGACTTCTTTCTGTTGAAGCACATTTTTTCTTATTTATGTTCAGGACAAAAGGATGGGCCTAAAGAAGGGAGGATTCCCCACCTTTTACATTATATAAATTGAAGGACACTGTTCTGACTGAGGCTTCCCAAGTGTCAGGCCTGTAGTTATGTTCTTTTTCGGATCTTTGGCCTGCCACACTTTTTATTAATTTCCTATGCAGTTTCATTAGTGTAGTAGTTGGGAGGGGGGAATAGAAAGGAGTAGGATTGTGGAATGTATGTTGTCATTCTTTTATAGAAGCCAAGGTCATCTTTTGTCTCTGCACCTCGACACCTGACCGGAAGCAGAGGGGTGTAGATGACAGTGTGGAAGATGATGATTGGAACAGGTGATGGATTTGTGGGTGTGGGGATAGATCATGAACTTTCAACTGGGTGGAATTCCAGGATGTAAATCAGTGTTGGAATTCCATAGACGTGCTAACTTGCCTGTATGAATAAATGGGAACTTTAAGGAAGATTCTGCCTTGGACAAAGATTTATTTCATACATGGTATTTAGAGTGCTATCACCAAGAGCATGAAACAAGTTCCTTGTCCCAGCAAAAAAGCCTTTTATTAATTTACAGTGAATTCTGCTCATTCACAGGCGGCAAAGTCTTTCAAAGGAGGATTTATAGTCACAGACCTTATCTGGCTTGGAGAACTGACAGGCCGATATCTGCAGAACCTGGCAAGGAGTCTCGGAGAGTCACTATCTGATTAGCGAACTAATTGTCTCCTGCAAACTCCACTCCCCTTTCGCTCCTCTTTTATTTCTTATTATTTATTATTTATTATTTATTACTTGAACTTATTAGTCGCCCCCTCTCCCCACAGGGACTCGGGGCGACGTACAAAAGTATTATATAGCGTACAGAGGAGGTAAGAATAAATAAATAAGTTACAATACCTAAAAAAGTTAAAACCCCAGTGAAATTAACCCTTAAAAACTAAAATTACCAATTAAAAATGCCCTGGGCTGGAGAGGTTGTAGTATTATGCCAGGTCAGCTAGTCGAAACAGGTAGGTTTTCAGCTTCATACGGAAGGAGCGAAGGTCGGTTGTTGTCCTGATG
Organism: Natrix helvetica; assembly: GCF_964273705.1. Lineage (NCBI taxonomy): Eukaryota > Metazoa > Chordata > Lepidosauria > Squamata > Natricidae > Natrix > Natrix helvetica. Next base: position 371,105,198 of record NC_138548.1, read on the forward strand.
TCTGGGGGGAGGTCATTCCAAAGGGTGGGGCCCACTACAGAGAAGGCCCTACTCCTGGGCGTCGCCCTCTGGCACTCTCTGGAGGATGGCACCCGGAGTAGTCCTTCTCTGTGTGAGCGGACGGGTCGCAGGGATGTATGGGGCAGGACGCGATCCCGCAGGTAACTAGGCCCTGTGCCATGGAGCGCTTTGAAGGTGGTAACCAGCACCTTGAAGCGCACCCGGTAGGCCACAGGAAGCCAGTGCAGCTCGCGCAGGTTAGGTGTTATATGGGAGAACCTCGATCTCCCCATAATTACCCGCGCGGCTGCATTCTTGACCAACTGCAGTCTAAGGGTTCACCTCAAGGGGAGCCCCATGTAGAGAGCATTACAGTAGTCCAGGCAAGACGTCACCAGCGCGTGAGTGACTGTGCGCAAGGACTCCCGGTCCAAAAGGGGCCGCAATTGGCGCACCAGGCGAACCTGGTGGAACGCCCCCCTCGCCACGGCTGCCACGTGATCTTCCATAGACAGCCGGGCATCAAGGAGGACGCCCAAATTGCGCGCCCCTTCCACCGGGGCTAATTGATCGTCCCCAATGGCCAGCGATGGCATATGCTGGTTGAACCGGGAAGCCGGAAGCCACAGCCACTCTGTCTTGGAGGGGTTGAGCCTGAGTCTGTTGTCATCCATCCAGACCCGTACGGCTTCCAGACACCGGGACATCACTTCAACAGCCTCGTTGGGGTGGTTTGGGGTGGAAATGTACAGCTGAGTGTCATCAGCATACAGATGGTATCCCACCCCAAAACCACGGATGATCTCGCCCAGCGGCTTCATATATATGTTGAACAGGAGAGGCGAGAGAGAGAGAGAATTTCTTCTGGGAGGGGCCATTCATCATCTGGTCTTACTCCCAATTTGACCTCTGTTCTTTAGCTGTTCCCTCCTCTGGTAACTCTGGGCATGTGCACACTGGGAACAGGCTCCAGCTGTTCGTCTGCCTCACTGATGTCTGCCTCTCAAGGCAGCTGATGGCTGGCATATGACTCTGGCTGCCTCTCTGCCTCCAACACAGAGCCATCATCAGAGCCTTCCCCAAATTCCAGGAATGGCCCATGTTCCTCCCCAACCACCTCACTGTCTCAATCAGCTACCAGCTCCTTTGGCTGCTGGGGGCCACAATACATACAAGGGATTGGGAACAGAAGCAAGTGAAAAGATAGGGTGTGGGCAACAGCAAGTATGTGATTGGGCACAGGACATCAAGATCTATTGAGATCTACCAGGCAATTAGTTCAAAAATTAACATAGTAATGACTCCACATCCCCCAAAATCTTACTCTGCCACTGATGAAGCTTCTTGGATGAGAAGCAAAATGCCCTAAAGACAAATGAGAAAACCCAGTTGCCTTTGATATAAAAGCACCTTTGGGACAACGGTGACATGGATGAATGACAACCTCCATAGATCTCTGCACATAGGTCCCCAAAAGAACTTATGATCCCCAGGGAAGAAATTACCTCTCACTGTAATTATCAACATTCTGATTTTTGAAAACTCTTTTGTCACTTCTCCAGTGGCTGCCTTTGATGTAAACATCAGATTGAAGCAAGATGCAAAGGTCTTTGCCTCACAAAAGGGTGCATAAATAAACTTGTACCCGCCGTGGCACAAATTTTGGGACATTCAGGGACTGTGCTTCTCCTTTCCTTTCTCTCCTTTCCAGGTGAAGTTCTGTTTATCTCTCTCTCTCTGTCAACAAAGTTACTCTCATTTCAATATTGTGAGAGTGCTTCGAATTCTTCAAACCCTCTTGTTCTTCCTCAGAAACAGGAAGGGGATTGATTCAGCCCCATGAATTATGGACCTCCTGCTTCTGCTTCTGCTTCTGCTTCTGCTGCTGATGTCCCAGCCAGTCTCTGGAAAGCTGAGAATGAAGTGCCTGCTGAGTTTGAAGGAGCAGGAGGGGAAAAAACTACGGAGCTATTACAGGCCAGGAGACCACTTCATTAGCATAGTCTCCATTGCCACAGTAATGTCCCATGTAATGCTGTCTTTCAACACAGCTCCTTATACTCAATCTCCCCCGTAAGTCATTCAGTGGGATGGAGTTGCATTCTCTCCATTTGCAGTCCTAAGACTCTTCTTCTTTTCTTTCAGTTACTCCTATCTTGCGGTGATGGGTAACTATAATTTGCTTCTTGTTTTGGACTCTTTTAGCTTAAGACTGAATGGGCTGGTGGAGAGAAAGAGCAATAAATGAAAGTATACTTTGTTGTTGTTAGAGATGATGTTTATCATGAACATTTTTTACAGTAGCTCATTGATTGATCCAGTAATAATCCTACAGTTCATTTTTGCCATTCAACAAGTCAACAAGAATTCTCAGCTTTTGTACAATCTCACCCTTGGCTACAACATCCATGACAACTATATGAACACCCTTGGGACTTCAGATGCCTTGCTGGACATGCTCTCTACTGGAGAAGCCAATATTCCCAACTACAGCTGTGGAAGGAAGGACAACCTGATGGCTGTTGTTGATGGATCTCTTGATGACATCTCCATTCAGATGTCAACATTAGTAGGCACCTACAAAGTCCCACAGGTTTGTTTTTGTGTTTGTTTATCTGGTAAAGTGAGCAGGTTGTTGGTGGTTGGGTAATAGATTCAATCATGTCTTTTCTATGGAATTCATGAGCTGATTTTCACCATGGCCATTGCCAAGGCTAGGGATTGGGATCCACAGTGGGGAGGCAGCCTAAACATTGACTTGAGTAAGACTTGAGCCACTGGACCCAATGTTAAATATGGAACATTTAAGCAAATTTTTTAAAATGAACTGATTTGCATTTGCAGTGCTCTAGAGATAGAAGACATAACATGTTTTTTTTTTACAGAATGCCAATTTTATTAGAAAAAAGAAAGGGCCCAGATTAGACAAATGATTATATTCAATATTGCTAATATTCTGCGTGTTGTATTCTTTATCTTGATATGGCTTAGGGCTAAAAAAACAATTAATTATTCTAATGTTTGTGAGAACCACACTGACTTTGTTAAAAGTTTACATTTGAGACTTGATCTGATCTAAATATAATACACTACTCTTCATTGCTTCTTCAGATCAGTTTTGGAATTGTTCCAGAGGCTCTGAGTGATAAAAGTCAATTTCCTTTTTTCCATGAGATGCTGCCCAAAAATGGCTTCCAATACTTAGGAATTGTCCAACTTCTCCTCTGTTTCAGATGGACTTTGATTGGTCTCTTTCCACCAGACACAGAGGAGGGAGAGAATTTCATGACGACTTTCACTCCTATGCTTGTCAGGAATGGAATTTGTGTTGTTATCTCACAACAATTCTCAATGACTAGACCTACAGAACCTCTCAGAAATGCCATCTCCAAGTGGAAACAAGTCAATGTCTTTGTTCACTTCGTAGAATTTGCTTCTCTTGCGGATAGAGGTCGCCACATCCATTTAACAATGGAAGGTTTGCCGGGAACCATTGAAGGGAAAGTCTGGATCACCACAATCGTAGAGAAAGTGACAGTGACAAGGCATTCACATTTCAAATATATCCATAGTATTTGGACCTTTGATTTTCAGGAAAAAAATATATGGCCAAATGATGATGCCTTTCCATCCAGCCTTTTTAGGGATTCCAAATTTGAAGACCAGTCTTTTTGCTGTTCTTTTTCAAAGCATGTCCTTTCTGTCAAGGGCCGGAGACGATGTACCCAGATAGCACCACTGGACACACAAGAGAAAAGGAACAGAGTTCAGATAAAAATTACCCATCGTTTTTACAGTGTTTTTAAGACTCTGGCCCATGTCTTGAATGTTGCCTATTCCTCAATATCTAGGAGGAGAAAAACAGACAAGAAAGAGAGATTGGGAGTGCCAAGGCTAGAGCCATGGCAGGTATGGGCTCCTGACAAGGATCCATCAAACCTACCGTAAAAGGGGGTGAAAATCTGGGTGCATCTCATACACTGAATACCACATTTTTGGCCTACTGAAACACTGCCCCCTTTGCAAAAATGGATGTCCAAAGGGTTTGAGAGGTTTGCAAAGGGCTCCTGGGGCTGAGGAGGGCAAAAATGAGTGAAAAAACAGGCCATTTTTGCTCCTTTTTGCCCCACCCCCGCCCTATGGGGTACTCTACAAGCCTCCCAAAGCTCTGCATGACCTTTTTTTGTGTGCAAAAAATGAGGTGTGCAGAAGGTTCGGAGGCTTGCAGAGTGCAAAACCAGCTTGTATTTGGTGTTCTGGTTTCTTTTGCCAATGTGTAAGACAGAACATTTGTTGGTTGAGATTTGAAGTTGCCAATTGTTTGACCATTCTGACACATAGTCAAGGTTTTTTTGAAGGGTGGCAGCATTTTTGGTGGTATTAAATAGTTTTACATTATCAGTGAAGAGAATGCAGTTGCTTGTAATATGATCGCAAAGGTCATTTATGTAAAGTATAAAGAGTATTGGTCTCCTAAAACACTGCCTTGGGGGACTCTGCTGTTAACAGGTGCAGGATTTGATAGGGCGCTCCCTATTTTGACCACTTGTTACCTATCTGACAGGAATGTAGCTATCCAATTAGGCAGGGATCCAGAGATTGTTCATTTCTAAGTGGAGGGTAACCAATTGGTTTATGATTGATTCCATGACTTTGGAGGTGACGCCATATAAAGAGATTGGTCTGTAATTTTCAACTCGGCTCGGGTCTCCCTTTTTGAAGATAGGGATGACTGTGGCTAGAGACTACAGGTTGGGCAAGGAGCTTGTTCTGAAAGATTTTTCAAAGATTATGCTTAGAGGTTCTGCTATGGCAGTGGAAAGCATTTTTAAGAAGTAGGCACATAGTCCATCAGGTCCAAGAGATAGAGATGGTTTTAGGCTGCATAGTGCCTTTTCAACGTTATCTTCTGTAAAATTGATTTGTGTTAGATCGTTGCAATTATTTGTGGTATGACTAGGAAATATTGGCCATGAGTCATTGCTGTTTACAAAGACTGAGCTGAAGAATATGTTAAAGATTTTGGCATTAACGACTTCATCATTACAGTCTTTGCCATTAGGTCCTTTTAGGGGTGGGATGGATCTTTAATGACTATTTGGACTTTGAGCAAAAAAAAATTATAATAGTCTTCGGCAGTATTACAGCCAGTGAATGGAATGTGCCAATCAAGAGATGAGAGGTCGGTGTCTATGAGATTATAGTTGGCTTTTTTAAAGTTATACTTGGGTATAATTATATTTATAATTGTAAATATATTTTACAATTTAAATACATTCAATTTAAATAATGTAAATACAATTTAAATAAATTTTACAATTTAAATAAAAACCCTAATGTTTTTTTAATTAGCATGATAGAATTTTACATTCATAAATTTCAGCCATGGTGGCATAGTTAGAATGCAAGTATTGTTGGCTAACTCACTGCTCAATACCAGGAGTTTGATCCTGACCAGTTCAAGATTGACTCAGCCTTCCATCCTTCCAAGGTTGATAAAATGGGACCCAGATTGTTGGGGGCAAGAGGCTGATTCTATAAACCACTTAGAGACAGCTGTAAAAAGCACTGTGGTATATAAGTCAAAGTGCTATTGTTATTCACACAAATAATGAAGGCGGGCACTGAACATCTCTTGTTCACTTGCTCAGCTTTAAAATTGCTCCTCCTTGTAGGATGTTTCAAGTTGCTTTCAAAATTCCTGGATGTTTCCATTCTAGTTCCATCCCTTTCTGGAGAAGAATGGATTTTGCAATTTTTCCTGGGAGAAACTATACTTGGACCAAAGTGGAAATGTTGCAGCAGATCTGAATATCATAAGTTGGTTGCTTTACCCCAAGAAGGATTCCATCAAAGAGCAAGTGGGGAGCTTTGAAAGACAGAGGCTTATTATCAACCAAGATGCTCTTTCACGGCTAAAGTTGCTCAACAAGGTGGTTGAAAATATTGGCAACTTTTCTCTGTCTGTATAGTTGGTGTTAGTATCCCCTGAAAGAGCAGGCTCAGGTCTTTTTAAAGAGCCCATAACTGACCAGAGTTATTTATGCCTCTGCCTCAACTGACTGGGATAGGCCTCCTGCTGCTAGGAAAGGGATCCAAGATGTTCAGGCAAAGAGGGACCATAATGATGTTAGGTTCCAAATAGCATCCAAAAGTAAATCAGAGTCAGAGGCAAAGTATTGCTCAAAGTTCCAATTTATTAAAAGAGCCATGTTGGCACATCTGGGAAAACCGTCTGATGTGAGATAATGCCTTAATCTAGAAAAATAAATGACTGAAAGTTACCTTGACCCCTCCAAAAAGCTTTCTTGACTCTTGAAATAATGAGATAATGAGAGTTAATTTGTAATGAAATGCTACTTAGATTTGATCTTTGGCTTCCAAACCATCTAAAAACCCTTTGAATACAATTGTTTGGTGATTGTCAGCTACCTTAAGTCTTCCACTGAAACAAAAAGTAATCTAAATTTAAGTAATGTGGGTCTGTCTTTCCATATCATCTAATTCTAATTTTGAGAGGCGGTGGAGGATAAGTGGTTCTGCAGTGCTATGGTTCTTGGGCAGAGATGGGATTCAGCAGGTTCTGACCAGTTCTGGAGAATGGTAGCAGATATTTTGAGTAGTTTGGAGAAGTGATAAATACCACCTCTGACTGGCCCCGACTCCATCTATTCTCTGCCTCCTGAGTCCCAGCTGATCAGGAGGAAATGGGGATTTTGCAGTATCCTTCCCCTGCCACACCCACCAAGCCACACCCACAGAACCAGTAGTAAAATTGTTTGAATCCCACCACTGTTCTTGGGGGGCTCAAAGAGTTGGACACAACTAGCAATTAACAAGAAAACTGTAATTGTTCAATGAAAAGGACCTTGTCTTGAATATCTCACTTGGCCTTAGACATATCCCTTTCCCACACAGGGCTCATGCGCATGTCTCATGTGCTGCAGCAAAAGATGCCTGACTTACCCTTTTTGAGGGACACATTCTCATGAGTTCACCTCCACTCATCCTCACCATAATTCCAGAAACCAGACAGTAACCTTTAGTCTTATTTCACCAGCATGGCAGCTGTACGAATGGAAAATATAAACATACAGATATAACTAAATAATACCTGATTTGAGGTTGAAAGCCCTAGTTTGTGAGGAATTTTTTCTTTATTTTTTAATTGGAAGAAGGATTTGGATTATTTCCAAAGGGAAGTGGCTTTGGAGTGGTGCAATGGCCTAGAGGTGACGCTCTCACCTCACAATTAGGAGGCTGTGAGTTCGATCCTAGGTAGAGGCAGATATTTCTCTCTCGGGAAACACTGAGAATATATCTGCTGAACACAACTCCGCATTGGCAACAGGAAGGGCATTCGGCCATTAAACACTCTGCTAGCTCCATTCAGTGGAGCAGACTCCACCCCGCAAGGGATTATGGGTCATTAAAAGAAGAAGTAGCTTTGCAGTATTTTATGCTAAAAAAATTTATGCTAAATAATAATAAAAAATTATTATTATTATTATTATTATTATTATTATTATTATTATTATTATTATTATTATTATTATTATTATTATTATTATTATTTAGTCCAGAAGAAACCTTTTCCTCATTAGAAGTTTCTTTCTTAAGCACAGCATAATTTTATAAAAAATTTGGCAGACGTTTTGGAATGATTTTTGTTTTTCTGCTTAGTCTCTGCCTCAGTCCAAATGTGTGGACAATTGTCAGCCTGGATTTGTAAAACGGGGTCGGAAAGAAGAACCCATTTGCTGCTACAATTGCATTCCTTGTCCGGAAGGGACCATCTCCACACAGGAAGGTGAGTGACACGAGAGGAAAGGGCATTGGATTCAACCAGAGCATTTGCCCAAAGTGCATGTTAAAAGACATTTTATTCTTCATTGCTATTTTTAACATCTCCAATTTATTCCATAATGGGAGGAATAAGATCTTGAATAAGATCCAATCCATTTCCGTGTTTTTGTAAATGCTCATTGATATCTAATGCCTGATCCTAATAAGAATGGAGACTTAATTCTTTTTAAATGATAAAAAGTAAATAAAAAGCAATAAAATAAGGGGCTGCCACAAAGAAGTGGCGGTCGACCTATTCTCCACAGCACCCAAAGGCAGGACAAGAAACAATGGATGGAAGCTAATCAAGGAGAGAAGCAACCTAGAACTAAGGAGAAATTTCCTGAAAGTGAGAATAATTAATCAGTGGAACAATTTTCCTCCAAAAGTTATAAATACTCCAACACAGGAAGTTTTTAAGAAGAGATTGGATAGCCATTTGCCTGAAATGCTATAGGATTTCAGTCTAAGAGGGGGTTGGACTAGAAGACTCCCAAGGTCCCTTTTATCTCTGTTATTCGGAATTCATTACCTGGCACTCTCTTCCTTTTCTGGTGGTTCTTTTTTAATGATTGAATGATTTTGAATCCTAGTTACTTGGCACATGAAAATTTGTATTGCTCAAATTGTTGGGTTCCCTACATTGTTCCATACTATACCACTACTGTCAAGTTTCCTAACGATGCTGTTACTGATTCATAATAATCGAGCCAATGTTTTATACAAAAACACAGTGATTTATTGATAGCTTCATTAGGGAAGATTTGTTCACAGCCAAATCTTTGCTTTGTTTATCTGCTTCTGGACTTTACCCCTGTTCCTTCCCTCCCCTCAGTCTCTGTCATAAATCACTTTACCCAATAGATACACCCCTTCCAACCCAGCAGCAATAATCTGAGATCCCATTCCAGCTGACAGTATGCGTGGAATTCACTCCCACTCATTCTTTTGCCATGACAACATGGAGAGTTGACAACTACTATGTAAGCTACACAGGCTCCCAGTTTCTCTCCAAGTGCAATTAAATTTACTTTCAAAGCCCTACTAGGCATAGGAGCAGGTATCTCTGGGGCATCTTCTCCTTGAGGATATCTACTTGTCCCACCATTGCAGATATAATGGACACACTGTATGTTCCCTAAAACATTGACACCATACAGTTACTCCAAAGCCTGCCCTTTTTTTGCAGCTCCTGCCCTTTTGAACACCCTCCCCATTGAAACTCTATGTCAGCGTTCCAAATATCATGCAGAATTAAATCATTTTCCAAGGCAAAGTTATCCTTAAAGCTCCAATTTAATAAGACAGACATGTTGGCATTATGCTATAAAATTTCAACTCTATTTTACATCCTGTGGGTTCACCCAGTTGAAAGTTCATATCTTTCCCCACACCCCATAATTCATCACATGTTCCAATCATCATTTTCCACGCTGGCATCTACACCCCTCTGTTTCCGGCCAGGTGTCGAGGTGCGGAGACAAAAGATGACCTTGGCTTCTATAAAAAAATGACAACATACATTCCACAATCCTACTCCTTTCTATTTCCCCCTCCCAACTACTACACTATTGAAACACATAGGAAATTATAAGAACGTGTGGCAGGCCAAAGATTCTTAAAGGAACCTCTGCAGGCCTGACAGGCAGCCTCTCTCCAAAAACCCCACGTTGTCTGCAAAAGAAGTAAAAATATACATTACAATACACATTTAACCACCTCTGCCTCCCCCAGGGGGACCCTTTGACTTATCAGGGAACTTCTCATGGAATTGTTTCACTAATTTATCCGCTTTCAGATCCCAACTCTTCACCCACGTAGCTTCGGCAAAGGGTATCCATTCCAATGCACTAAATATTGTAATCGACCTCTATACAGCCTGGAATCTAATATTTTTTTCACCTCATAATGTGTTTCCCCTTCTACCACCACGGGAGGAGGTGGAGCTTGGGTGGATGGCCTTATTCTAGACCCCCTTACTGGCTTCAATAAGCTACAATGGAATACCGGGTAAATTTTCCCTAGGAGTCTGGTAGGCTGAGTCGAACTGTAACTGGGTTAATTATCTTTTCTATCGGGAAAGGACCTAGAAATTTTGGACTTAATTTCTTACTAGGCATCCTTAACCTGATGTATTTAGTAGACACAAAAACCTTGTCCCCCACTCGAAAGGGGGGTTGTAGGGAGCGATGTTTATCAGCTTGCTTCTTGTAGGCTTCTGCCACATCTGCTAGCGCCTTTTTCGTATTCTCCCATCCCTTCTTTAGTGCCTCCATCCATTCATTTAGAGACATGGAGGAGTGGGGTTCTTTAGGTAGTTCAGGCATGGGAACGAATTCCATACCACTGGTAATCTGGAAAGGAGTTAATCCCGTACTGCTGTGGACCGCATTATTATATGCTACTTCGGCGAAGGGTAGTAAGTCCGACCAATTGTCTTGCTGATAGTCCACATAACACCGGATGTACTGTTCCACGATTGCATTGGCCCTCTCTGCTGCTCCATTTGTGCTGGGATGAAATGCTGAGCTGAGTCCCTGTGTGGACCCGATCGATTTTAGGAATTCTCTCCAGAACTTGGCGGTGAATTGAACTCCGCGATCTGAAATGATCCTTTTTGGTACCCCATGTAGGCAATAAATGTGTTTCACAAACATTTTTGCTAATTTCTTTGCAGATGGTAGGCCTGAACAAGCGATAAAGTGTGCTTGCTTGGAAAACAAATCAATAACTGTCCAGATTACTCTATTGCCCTTGCTATGTGGAAGCTTGACAATGAAGTCCATTGCTATCTCTTCCCATGGTCGGCTAGGGTTGGCTACTTGTTGTAGTAGTCCAGGGGGCTTTCCTGGCCGGGTTTTCATTGTAGCAGAAGTAGCACAGCTTTTTACATAATCTTCCACCTCCGACCTCATCTTCGGCCACCAAAATTGACGTCTGGTGAGGTGGAGAGTTTTCAGGAATCCGAAATGACCTCCTAGTTTCGCATCATGACTCTGCTGTAGTACTTGCAGTCTCATCTCTGCAGGGACGTACAGTTTGGATCCCTTCCAGGCTATGCCATCATTCATTGTTAGGATGTCCTTGTTGTTGTTGAACCATGGGTCTGTCTGGAGGGCCACTTTCAGTTCGGTTTTCAGCTTATCCTGGCTTCGAGTGGTGACTTGAGCTACCTTTTGGTGGGAAGGAGATATGATGGGGTGGACAACTTCTTCCTTTTTACTGTCAAACTGCGGTTTTCTCGACAGCACATCTGCTAACAAGTTCTTTCCTGCGGAGATGTGTTTTATTTCAAATTTGAACCTTTGGAAATATTGGGCCCAACGAACTTGTTTCAGGGATAACTTCCGATGGGCAAGGAGAGCTTTGAGGTTTTTATGATCAGTCCATACCTCGAACGGTATATCCCCCCCTTCCAGGAGATGTCTCCAGGTGAGCATGCTCCACCTGATCGCGAATGCTTCCTTCTCCCAAATGGGCCACCTTCTTTCCGTAGTGGTGAGTTTCTTGGAGATGTAAGCGCATGGTAGGAGGTGGCCTTCTTTATTCTTTTGCAGTAGCACCGCGGCTATCGCGACATCACTGGCATCCGTTTGGATTATGAAAGGTCGCTCTGGATTGGTGTGTTGCAATATGGGTTCTTGGGAAAAGAGCCGTTTTAAATTCTCAAAAGCCTTTTGACAGCCGATTGTCCATTTTAATGGTTGGTTTGCTTTTGGTTTAGTAGGGGAAGGCCCCGTTTTTAATAGTTCAGTCAATGGTAGGGCAATTTCAGCAAATGTTGGAATAAACTGCCTATAAAAGTTTGCAAATCCAAGGAAGCTTTGTAATTGTTTGCGAGTGCTTGGAGGTTTCCAATCCAACACCGCTTTAACTTTTCCTGGATCCATTTCTACTCCTTCATTGGAGATACGATACCCCAGGTAATCCAGCGAGGTCTTGTGGAACTCACACTTTGACAACTTTGCGTACAGTTTGGCAGCCAGAAGTTTTTTCAGGACTTGCCGTACCAGTTTCACATGTTCTTCCATGGTCTCAGAAAAGATCAAGATGTCTTCTAAATATACGAGTACTCCGCGGTATAGGTGGTCGTGCAGCACTTCATTTATGTACTGCATGAATACTGCGGGTGCTCCTTGTAGACCAAAAGGCATGACTTTATATTGGAAGCTGCCCAGAGGAGTGTTAAAAGCGGTCTTCCACTCATCCCCTTTCTGGATTCGTATACGGTAATACGCCACTCTCAAGTCCAGCTTGGTGAAAATCTTGCCTTTAGCCAAGTGGTTCAACATATCTTTCATGAGAGGCAGGGGATAGGTATTCTTTTCGCATACCGCATTTAAAGCTCGTAAGTCCACACAGAGGCGAACTCCCCCATCCTTCTTTTGTCTGAAAAGCACTGGGGCCGCTACTTTCGATTTGGCTGGTTCAATAAAGCCTCTTTTCAAATTGGTGTCAATGTACTTCCTCAATTCTATCATCTCCTTAGGAGTCATAGAGTACATTTTTGGCTTTGGTAAGGTTATCCCATGTTTGAACTCTATTGCACAGTCTGTGGGGCGGTGAGGTGGAAGGTGGTTTCCATCTTCCTCACTGAACACCTCCGCCAGATCCCAATAACTCTTTGGAACTCATTGGATACCCGGAGGTTTAGTGTCTGCTGCGGTTGCCGCAGGTTCCGGACGGTCTGGGCTGTTGGGTTCCAATGTTCCTTGGTGCCCTTTTGGCTCCACGGGTGGTAACGGCCCAAGTCCAATAGTCACCTTTCTAACGCCATCCTCCCACTTTATTGTAGGTGCCCACTTGTCCAGCCATGCAAGCCCCAATATAATAGCTTCCTGCATTCTTGGAGCTACAATGAATCTGAGGAATTCATAGTGGCGGCCTATCACCAACTTTACCAACTCGGTAACTTTAGTGGCTGGTGCCCCTCCAATGTGTTCCATCCACTTGCTCGAACCGAATGGGATGGGCTAGGGGGCTTGTACGTATGCCTAGTTGCTCCACAATCGACATGCTGATTAAGCATCGGGTGCAACCGGTGTCCACAACTACCCCAACTTCCCCTTCCACTCCAGTTTCTGGCACTTGGAGTTTGCCTTTCATTTGAAAGGGCCGGATGGGTGCACTAACCATTGGGTCGTCTTCAGCATTTCCCTCCTCGGAGGCCTCCCCCTTGGTAGGACTCTTTGTCACCTCAAGTTGGGGATCCTTTTTTGGAGGATGTTGGCCCAGAAGGCTCCTCTGTGGTAGCTTCTGGATCCTTCCCTTTATTGCTCTGGCAGTTGGTGCACACGGTTGTGATATTGGGGCTGGAGCCAAGCACTTTGATGCTCTGTGGCCAAATTGATAGCAACGCTGGCATTTTATTGGCTTCCCCAAGGGACGGAACCTAGTTGCATCTCTAGCCTTTGGAACTGCCTCATCACATTGTTCTGTTACCCATCCTGCAGTAATCCCCTCATTCACCTCTTCTTCCACTTTTGAGAACTCTTCTCTGTAGGAAGGTGTGGCAAGAATCTGTTGGGGCATTGCAGGGGAGACTAGAACTGGCGGGGAGGTCAATCCCTCAGTTGGACACTGCCCAGTTATCTGCCATGGTGCCATCTGCTGAAGGAGGGCAGGTGCCCACTGGCATTTCTCCCATCCATGACCTGGGGTTAGGACCCATCCCGGGGTTGCCTGCTTCACAGGTTGCAGCTCAATTTGTGGTGGCTGGCAAGTGAAAGAAGCTGGCCAATTTCTTTCTTGCTGCCAAGGTTGAAATTCCCATTTTGAAAGGGAATCTGTCTCCCACTTAGTTGCTGGGTAATAAGTCATTTCATTTATTGCCGTTTGGAAGGAGTAATTATCTCCATTCAAGTCCTCCAGCTCATTGCAGCTTTTACTAGTGAAGGGGGGAAAAGATTGACTCATGTTTGGTTGAAGAAGTCGGCCTGAGAGGCCCCTACAGCCATCCCCCTCCGGCTGTGCGTGCATCTTCCCAGAGGCTATACAAGTGAAAATTTCCTCCCACGCAAATTCTTTTGCACTTCGGAAGAACTTCAGAGAAGCAATTCATCATTAGCTTCTTTATCTTAATTGTTCACTGATATTTTACGCTGATGTGGTCAGCGTTGGGAGATCAGTACCCCTCACCAGCCCCTCCCGTACGATGGGGGGGGGTCTGGTGGTTTATTTTAAAGGGAGAGTTGAAATAATGTCAGCGTTCCAAATATCATGCAGAATTAAATCATTTTCCAAGGCAAAGTTATCCTTAAAGCTCCAATTTAATAAGACAGACATGTTGGCATTATGCTATAAAATTTCAACTCTATTTTACATCCTATGGGTTCACCCAGTTGAAAGTTCATATCTTTCCCCACACCCCATAATTCATCACATGTTCCAATCATCATTTTCCACGCTGGCATCTACACCCGTCTGTTTCCGGCCAGGTGTCGAGGTGCGGAGACAAAAGATGACCTTGGCTTCTATAAAAAAATGACAACATACATTCCACAATCCTACTCCTTTCTATTTCCCCCTCCCAACTACTACACTATTGAAACACATAGGAAATTATAAGAACGTGTGGCAGGCCAAAGATTCTTAAAGGAACCTCTGCAGGCCAGACACTCTAACCTCCTAAACAGCCCCCTGTCAGGGCAGCCTCCATCAGTAACCAAGAAAGAAACCACTCAACTCCATTTTTCAGAATTAAGAGTACTTTTACTGGTTATGAGTAGATAGCAGCTAGCAAAGCAAGATGTGAGGCAAAAGCGCGCGTAATCATAGATATCAATATGTGAAGTACCAATTACTAGGACTTTCTTGTCTCTCAGTGTCAGCTGTTATCCAGAGAAGGTCTTTCTTGGAAGGTGAAAGGAAGGACTATAGAAATAATATTACTTACTGTTTTCTCAGATACTGAAAAATGCACCAAGTGCCCAGTTGATCAATATCCAAATGATGACAGAGTCCAATGTATCCCCAAAAGAATATCCTTCTTGTCCTATGAAGAACATCTGGGCATCATCCTGGTCTCCTTTGCTGTACTCTTGTTTCTAACAACAGGCTTTGTTTTAGCCATATTCCTTAAATACCTAGAAACTCCCATTGTCAAAGCCAACAACCGTGACCTCTCCTACATTCTACTGGTTTCCCTCTTGCTTTGCTTCGTGTCCTCCTTTCTCTTCATTGGACGACCAACGAAAGCCACCTACCTTCTCCGACAAACCATGTTCAGCATCATCTTCTCAGTAGCTGTGTCTTGTGTGTTAGCCAAAACAATCATGGTAGTGCTGGCCTTCCTGGCCACAAAACCAGGGAACAGGGTGAGGAGATGGTTGGGTAAGAGCTTGGCCAACTTCATCATCCTTTCTTGTTCTGCTGGAAAAATTGTAATTTGTGCAATCTGGCTGGGAGTTTCTCCTCCATTTCCTGATTTTGATCTGCATTCCCAATCAGGAGTGATCATCCTTCAGTGCAACGAAGGCTCTGTCACCATGTTTTATATTGTTCTCGGCTACATGGGCTTCCTTGCTGCCATTTGCTTCACAGTGGCTTTCCTGGCCAGGAACCTGCCTGGGGCCTTCAATGAAGCCAAACTGATCACCTTCAGCATGCTGGTCTTCTGCAGTGTCTGGGTCTCTTTCCTGCCCACTTACTTGAGCACCAAAGGGAAATCCATGGTGGCCGTGCAGGTCTTCTCCATCTTGGCTTCTGGTGCTGGCCTGCTGGGCTGCATCTTCTTCCCCAAGTGCTACATTATCATCCTGAGACCAGATCTAAATACTAAGCAACATTTAATGATAAAAGTCGGTATCTGATCATGAAGCAATTTCTTAGGCTCATAACACTTAATTATTTTTTGCAGTTATTATTGAGTTTGTATGCATGTTTTGACAATTAAGGTTATTTAAAATAAAAGAAAATAAAGATATAAAGAATGTAAGACTAACTAATAATAACCCTCAAAGTGTAAAATGAATTAATTAATAATTTAAATTGTCATGAAACTAGGGAAGGACAAGATAAGAAATGACATTTTATTATTATATATATTATATAATATCAACATAATGCATCTACAGATAAGATGAGACTTCCCAGATTGGGGTGTGGGGGAGGAATATGACATCATCTATCTCCAGTCCACAACACAGTCTTTTCAGCAGTCCCAAGAAGGCTTCATAATCATTTTCACTACTTCGGCGACCCAGAGGCCACAGATAAATCTCCAAGTGGCCTCAAATGACTCTCTAAAAGAATGCAAATGACCAGCTGTCTGCAAGGAGTATAAATCCTTCCATTCCCCACTCCGAGCTGAAGAAGCTTCTTAGACGAAATGTGAAATGTCTTTAAATAAAAACAAGAAAGTCCAGGTACTTCTTGAAAAAAGCACCTTTGGGACATTACCATACTATAAATCTACACTGGAATGCTGACATCATGTTATTTATGGGCCAGTAAAATGCTAGAACTTTTTAACACTTTACTTCAACCAGAAATGACTGGTGAAGGGAAAGAAATCCTTTAGGAGACAACTGAAATGGATTGACTGGAGTTAGAAATGCACTTGGGTGACCACTTAAAAATTGAACAAGACATTGTGCATTACCCTGTCACACTGAAATATATACAGATTGTTTTTATTTTGATCATGGAAAGTACAAGTGGACTTAATTTTGAAAAGAAGAAAAGATGATAGAAGAAAACAGGAAACAGGATTATTTATTTATTTGTTTGCTTGTTTGTTTGTTTATTGGTCTAAGAATGGTTGAGAGAAAAAATGAATATAATATATATACAATATTGTTCTGACCCCCCTTCCTCCTTCGCCCACACAGAACACGCTCTGGAACAATACGAATGACCAGGGTTTATTTTACAGACAGACAGAAAGTTCCGTGGCAGTAAACCAGCACGACAAAGCTCACAAATACAAGACACGAAAGCAGCTATCCAGCCTGCTACATTTCAAGAGCAAAACTTCTTGCAGGATGTCTTTGTTGACTGCTGCAAAGGGCGTATGCACAGTCAACCCTTTGATAGCCTGAAGAGGAGTCTCCTGATCAACAGCTGAGAGCCCTTACCGACGATAATTGCGCCCACGTTCCTTCCGTCTATGGGCGCGGTGATAACGGGCGTCCAGGAACTCCCTGTTAATCTCTGACTCACTGTCTCGTGACTCCTCCCCACTGCTCCAAGGCATGGCATCAGGAGCCCCCCTCCTCTGACTCTCACCGCTGCTCTATGTCTCAGGCACCTCCTGGTGGCCGACCAGACTCTCCTATCCCTGCTCAGAGTCGGAACCCTGTCCAGGGTCCTCCACATCCTCCTGAGCCGACTCATAGGGACCCTCACTCTCGGAGTCTGGTGGCAGCTGCAACGGCTCCTGCTGGGCCACAACACAATATATACACATATACATCATACAATACATATATACGTATGTACATATATATGTATGCATGTATATGTGTGTACACACACACACAGACACAGACACACACACACACACACACAGATTATGCCAGATTAATCTTATTGCATTCTTTGACAAAGTGGCAAAATTAGTGCCATCGATATAGTTTACTCGGACTTCAGTAAGGCATTTGATAAGGTAGACCATAACCTACTACTAGATAAAGTAGAAGAATGTGGGCTGGACAGCATCATGACCATATGGATTCGTAACTGGCTGACCAACCATACTCAACGTGTAGTCCTCAATGGAACTGCATCCACATGGAGAGAGGTATGCAGTGGAGTACCCCAGGGTTCTGTTTTAGCCCCAGTACTCTTCAACATCTTCATCAATGATTTGGATGAGGGAATAAATGGGGAACTCATCAAATTTGCAGATGACACCAAGCTGGCAGGAATAGCCAACACTCCAGAAGATAGGCTTAAGGTACAGAAGGATCTTGACAAACTTGAACATTGGGCACTATCTAATAAAATGAAATTCAATGGTGAAAAGAGTACATTTAGGCAACAAAAATGAAATGCACAGGTAGAGTACAGGTACCTTGCTCAACAGTAGTAACTGTGAAAGGGATCTTGGAGTCCTAGTGGACAACCATTTGAATATAAGCCCGCCGTGTGCAGCAGCTGTCAAAAAGCCAACACAGTTCTAGGCTGCATCAACGCAGGGATAGAATCAAGAACACATGAAGTGTTAATACCACTTTATAATGCCTTGGTAAGGCCACACTTGGAATACTGCATTCAGTTTTGGTCACCACGATGTAGAAAAGATGTGGAGACTCTAGAAAAAGTGCAGAGAAGAGGAACAAAGATGATTGGGGGACTGGAGACTAAAACATATCAAGAACCGTTTCAGGAACTGGGTATGTCTAGTTTAATAGAAAGAAAGACTAGGGGAGACATGATAGCAGTGTTCCAATATCTCAGGGGTTGCCACAAAGAAGAGGGAGTCAAGCTATTTTCCAAGGCCCCTGAGGGCAGAACAAGAAGCAATGGGTGGAAACTAATCAAGGAGAAATTTCCTGACAGTGAGGACAATTAATCAGTGGAACAATTTGCCTCCAGAAGTTGTGAATGCCCCAAACTGGAAGTCTTTAAGAAGATGTTGGATAGCCATTTGTCCGAAACGGAATAGGGTTTCCTGCCTAGGCAGGGGATTGTACTAGAAGACCTCCACGGACCCTTCCAACTCTGCTATTGTATTGTATTGTATTGACATACATTTACACATAAAACAGACACACATATACAGTATAGACACAGACATATACACCAGTGACGTGCAGACAGGGGAGGCAGGGGAGGCACAGCCTCACCACTGTCATCATGAAAAGAAAATAAATGTAAAAGGAAAAAGGCGAGAGCTGAGGCAGACTGAGCTAGTTGCTGCCTCATCGTGGATGACTCTGCTTAACTGTTTTAAAAAGCCTCTAAAAAAGCACCCTCTACTATGAGGCAGGAGAGCTGCATGCCTCATCTAGTCTCACTTTAGGCGTTTTATGATCACTCGAGCAGAGTTAAGCAAGGGCTAAAAGCCTAAAAGTTCCTGACGTAGGTGAGGCACGCAGTTCTCCTGCCTCATAGTAGAGGGCGCTCATTTGGGCGGGGCTTCTTCAGAGGACCCGAGGCATGAGCAGAGTTGCTCTGAAACAGCTGGAAAAGATACGTGTGGGTCGGAGGGAGTGGGAGGAATTCAAACTTCATCCTCCTGATGCGGGGCTTTGGGCAAAGGCTGGAGGGAAGGGTTAGGGTTTGATTGCAGGCAGAGCCACGTTGCCTTTTCAAACCTCTAATCAGTGAAGCTGGTCTGGATCCTTTCGGGGCTGAGGGAAAGTGTGTGTAGTCCAATCCAACTTCTCTCTCTGTGTGTATGTGTGTGTGTGTGTGCTTGAGTGAGGGGGGAGGGAGGGAGAGAGGGAGGAAGGAGGGGAAGGGTGAAGAAAAAGAAAAAAAAGAAGGAAAATTCTTTCCCAAAGGATAAAAACCAATGCTGTCACTTTAAATCGGAACTGAGCATGCCTAGCTGTGGAATTCTGGGAGTTGAAGTCCACAATTTTTAAAAAATTGAAACCCACCACTGGGTCAATGCCTCACCAGCCATAAACCTCACCGCACGTCACTGCCATGGCCTTTGACCTGCTCTTGGAAACATGTTTTGGAAGGCATTTTTAAACTTGACTTTAAAAAATATTTTCTTTTAATACGCATAATTCTTAGGGAGTTACAAGAAATAGTCTGGTAATTTAAATAGGGAGCAGTATATTAAAAACAGCAGATCAATCAAGAATTGGAAATAGAAGAGAAATGGCATTTCTTTTTCTCTATCTTATTTATTGCTAAACCTCTGACATTTTTTCTTGGTGTCTCTGCAGAAAAGAATTCATTTTTGAAAAAGTATTTTTATTTTTATTTTCAAACATGTAGCCACAAGTATACCATTACATCTTAACAATCATTATTTTGTATTATCCAGGATTATACCAATTCCTCTTGCCATCAATCCACAACAACTGTCGTTTGCTCTTCTGCTTTCCATACACCATATTATACCCTATTTCACCTCCGCCCTCTCTCCTCTCTCTCTCTTCCCCCCTACCTCCTTTCCTCCCTCTACCATCTACTCTCTTCTCTACTTCCCCTTCCTCTCTTCGTCTCCTCCCTCCTCTTTCCATTCTTTCTCTCTCTGCTCCTCTTTCTCTCCCTTCTGTTTCCCTCTCTCCTATCCCTCCTCTTCCTCCTTTCTTCTCCCTTTCTCCTTTCCACTCTCTCTGCTTAGTTTGCATGGTGTATTTCAGCGTCCAAGCAAGTTTCTTTCAATATTGATGGTATTAATAATTGTGCAGGTCTTCTCCATGTTGGCTTCCAGTGCTAGCCTCTTGCTATTACTTTTTCTCCCCAAATGATGTATTATTTTCCTAAGACCAGATCTGAATACAAAAGAACAAATGATGTTAAAATAAAACAGTAAATTGAGTTCTGTGAACGTGTTTCCCAGAAATGTCAGTTAATAAATGCACCAAATGGGGTTTGATACTTTAATGATTTTTAAAGTAAATAAAAAATGAGTCATTTCTTTATGTTGGTAGAAATGAACTCCCAGTTATAATAAATGTGTTTCCCCTCTTTTTGCTGTTCAGAGTATGGGAAAGATACATTTGAACCAGAGACCAGGACTCCTTTCTGTTGAAGCACATTTTTTCTTATTTATGTTCAGGACAAAAGGATGGGCCAAAAGAAGGGAGGATTCCCCACCTTTTACATTATATAAATTGATGCATACTGTTCTGACCGAGGATTCCCAAGAGCATGAAACAAGTTCCTTGTCCCAGCAAAAAACCCTTTCATTAATTTACAGTGAATTCTGCTCATTCACAGGCGGCAAAGTCTTTCAAAGGAAGATTTATAGTCACAGACCTTATCTGGCTTGGAGAGCTGACAGGCCAATATCTGCAGAACCTGGCAAGGAATCTCGTAGAGTCACTAACTGATTAGCGAACTAATTGTCTCCTGCAAACTCCACTGCCCCTTCGCTCCTCTTTTATTTCCTCTGGGAGGGGCCATTCATCATCTGGTCTTACTCCCAATTTGACCTCTGTTCTTTAGTACATAGTTCCCTCCTCTGGTAACTCTGGGCATGTGAACACTGGGAACAGGCTCCAGCTGTTCATCTGCCTCACTGATGTCTGCCTCTCAAGGCAGCTGATGGCTGGCATATGGCTCTGGCCGCCTCTCTGCCTCCAACACAGAGCCCTCAGCAGAGCCTTCCCCACACTCCAGGAATGGCCCATGTTCCTCCCCAACCTCCTCACTGTCTGAATCTGCTGCCAGCTCCTCTGGATGGGCCACAACACATACAAGGGATTGGGAACAGAAGCAACTGAAAAGATAGGGTGTGGGCAACAGCAAGTATGTGATTGGGCACAGGACATCAAGGTCTATTGAGATCCACCAGGCAATTAGTTCATAAATAAATATAGTAATGACTCCACATCCCCCAAAATCTTCCTTTGCCACTGAAGAAGCTTCTTGGATGGGTAGCGAAATGCCCTAAAGAACATTGAGAAAACCCAGTTGCCTTTGATATAAAAGCACCTTTGGGACAATGGTGACATGGATGAATGACAACCTCTATAGATCTCTGCACATAGGTCCCCAAAAGAACTTATGATCCCCAGGGAAGAAATTACCTCTCCCTGTAATTACCACCATCCTGATTTTTGGAAACTCTTCCGTCACTTCTCCAGTGGCTGCCTTTGGTGTAAACATCAGATGGAAGCAAGATGCAAAGGACTTTGCCTCACAAAAGGGTGCATGAATAAACTGTACTCTCCGTGCCACAAATTTTGGGACATCCAGGGACTGTGCTTCTCCTTTCCTTTCTCTCCTTTCCAGGTGAAGTTCTATTTATCTCTTTCTCTCAGTCAACAAAGTTACTCTCATTTCCATATTGTGAGAGTGCTTCGAATTCTTCAAACTCTCTTGTTCTTCCTCAGAAACAGGAAGGGGATTGATTCAGCCCCATGAATTATGGACCTCCTGCTTCTGCTTCTGCTTCTGCTGCTGATGTCCCAGCCAGTCTCTGGGAAGTTGAGAATGAAGTGCCTGCTGAGTTTGAAGGAGCAGGAGGGGAAAAAACTACGGAGCTATTACAGGCCAGGAGACCACTTCATTAGCATAGTCTCCATTGCCACATTAATGTCCCATCTAATGCTGCCTTTCAACACAGCTCCTTATACTCAATCTCCCTCGTAAGTCATTCAGTGGGATGGAGTTGCATACTCTCCATTTGCACTCCTAACACTCTTCTTCTTTTCTTTCAGTTATTCCTATCTTGCAGTGATGGGTGACTATAATTTGTTTCTTGTTTTGGACTCTTTTAGCTTAAGACTGAATGGGCTTGTGGAGAGAAAGAACAAAAAATGAAAATGTACTTTGTTGTTGTTAGAGATGTTATCATGAACATTTTTTACAGTAGCTCATTTATTGATCCAGCAAGAATCCTATGCTTCATTTTTGCCATTCAACAAGTCAACAAGAATTCTCAGCTTTTGTACAACCTCACCCTTGGCTACAACATCCATGACAACTATTTGAACAACATTGGCACTTCTGATGCCTTGCTGGATATGCTCCCTACTGGAGAAGCCAATATTCCCAACTACAGCTGTGGAAAAAAAGACAACCTAATGGCTGTTGTTGATGGATCTCTTGATGACATCTCCATTCAGATGTCAACATTAGTAGGCACCTACAAAGTCCCACAGGTTCGTTTTTGTGTTTCTCTATCTGGTAAAGTGAGGAGGTTGTTGGTGGTTGGGTAATAGATTCAATCATATCTTTTCTATGGAATCCATGAGCTGATTTTCACCATGACAATTGCTAGGGATTGGGATCCACAGTGGGAAGGCAGCCTAAACATTGACTTGAGTAAGACTTGAGCAACTGGACACAAAGTTAAATATGGAACATTTAAGCAAATTTTTAAAATGAACTGATTTGCATTGCAGTACTCTAGAGATAGAAGACATAACATGTCTATTAACAGAATTCCAATTTTACTTGAAAAAAGAAAGGGCAGTATCTTAGACCCCAGATTAGACAAATGATTATATTCAATATTGCTATTATTCTGCATGTTGTATTCTTTATCTTGATATGGCTTAGGGGTTAAAAAAAACAATTAACTATTCTAATATGTTTGTGAGAACGACACTGGATGTGTTAAAAGCTTACATTTTGGACTTGATATGATCTGAAAATAATACACTATTCTTTATTGCTTCTTTAGATCAGTTATGGAATTGTTTCAGAGGTTCTGAGTGATAAAAGTCAAATTCCTTTTTTCCATCAGATACTGCCCAAAAGAGGGTTCCAATATGCAGGAATTGTCCAAATTCTCCTTTGTTTCAAATGGACTTTTATAGGTCTCTTTCTACCAGACACAGAGGAGGGAGAGAATTTCATGAGGACTTTCACTCCTATGCTTGTCAGGAATGGAATTTGTGTCGTTATCTCACAACAATTCTCAATGACTAGACCTACAGAACCTCTCAGAAAAGCCATCTCTAAGTGGAAACAAGTCAATGTCTTTGTTCACTTCATAGAATTTGCTTCTCTTGTGGATAGAATTAGCCACATCCATTTAACCATGGAAGGTTTGCCGGGAACCATTGAAGGAAAAGTCTGGATCACCACAATAATGGAGAAAGTGACAGTGATAAGGCATTCACATTTCAAATATATCCATAGTATTTGGATCTTTGCTTTTCAGGAAAAAAAATGGCCAAATGATGACGCCTTTCCATCCAGCCTTTTTAGGGATTCCAAATTTGAAGACCAGTCTTTTCGCTGTTCTTTTTCAAAACATGTCCTTTCTGTCAAGGTTCGGAGACGATGTACCCAGATAGCCCCACTGGACACACAAGAGAAAAGGAACAGAGTTCAGATAAAAAATGACCATCGTTTTTACAGTGTTGTTAAGACTCTGGCCCATGTCTTGAATGTTGCCTATTCCTCAATATCTAGGAGGAGAACAGTGGACAAGAAAGAGAGATTGCTAGTGCGAAGGCTAGAGCCATGGCAGGTATGGGCTCCTGACAAGGATCCATCAATCCTACCGTATTTTTTCGGAGTATAAGATGCATCTTTTTCCCCAAAAAAAGAGGGTGAAAATCTGGGTGCATCTCATACACTGAATACAGCATTTTTGGTCTCCTGAAACCCTGCTCAGGGATGTTGATGGACTTATGCATGCCTCTTACAGACCTCTTAGGAATGGGGTGAGGTCAACAGTTCAGAGTCTAAGGTTAAAGTTTTGGGGGTTTGGGGAAGAAATCACGGAGTCAGGTAGTGCATCCCAGGCATTGACCACTCTGTTGCAGAAGTCCTATTTTCTGCAGTTGAGTTTAGAGCAGTTTACCTTAGGTTTGTATCTATTGTGTGCTCTTGTATTGTGGTTGAAGATGAAGTATTCATTGACAGGTAGGATATTGTAGTGGATAACTTTATGTACTATGCTTAGGTGAGACCAAAGGGGGCACAGCTCTTAGTTGTCTAAGCCCAAAATTTCAAGTCTGGTGGCATAAGGGATTCTGTTGTGAGCAGAGGAGTGGAGGACTCTTCTCATGAAGTATCTCTGGACCCACTCAATTGTATTAATGTCCGATATGCATTGCAGGTTCCAGACAGATGAGCTGCATTCGAGAATTGGTCTAACAAATGTTTTGTATGCTCTGGTTAGCAGTACTATTATTACAAGAGAAGAAGCTCCGCAAGATTAGGTTAACCACTCTTAATGCCTTTTTAGCCATGTGATTACAGTGGGCTCTGGCACATAGAACATTAGATATGAGTACTCCAAAGTGCTTGACAGAGTGAGGATCGTCTACAAGGTCATGTCCAGCTTGTATTTGGTGTTCTGATTTGTTTTGCCAATGTGTAAGACAGAAAATTTGTTGGTTGAGATTTGAAGTTGCCAATTGTTTGACCATTCTGGCACATAGTCAAGGTTTTTTTTTTGAAGGGTAGCAGCATTTTAGGGGGTGTTAAATAGTTTTACATTGTCAGGAAAGAGAACGCAGTTGCTTGTAATATGATTGCAAAGGTCATTTATGTAAAGTATAAAGAGTATTGGTCCTAAAACACAGCATTTTGGGGACACCGCTGTTAACAGGTTCAGGATTTGATAGGGTTCTCCCTATTTTGACCACTTGTTACCTATCTGACAGGAATGTAGCTATCCAATTAGGCAGGGACCCAGAGACGCCATAAGCTTTAATTTTAAAAGTAGTTTATCGTGTACCACTGAATCAAAAGATTTACAGAAGTCTATGTAAATTGCTTCTATCACTTTGCCTTGCTCGAGTTGTGTAGTCCATATGTTTTTGCAGTGTAGGAGTTGTAGATTGTAGGATACGTTTTTCCTGAAACCATTTTTTTTTGTTAGAGTGTAGATTGTTCATTTCTATGTGGAGGGTAACTGATTGGTTTATGATTGATTCCATGACTTTGCAGGTGACGCCACATAAAGAGATTGATCTGTAATTTTCAATGAGGCTGGGGTCTCCCTTTTTGAAGATAGGAATGACTGTGGCTAGAGACCATAGGTTGGGCAAGGAGCTTGTTCTGAAAGATTTTTCAAAGATTATGCTTAGAAATTGTGCTACGTCAGTGGAAAGCATTTTTAAGAAGGAGGCATGTAGTCCATCAGGTCCAAGAGATGGAGATGGTTTTAGGCTGCATAGTGCCTTTTCAACGTTATCTTCTGTAAAAGTGATTTGTGTTAGATCATTGTAATTATTTGTGGTACGACTAGGAAATATTGGCCATGAGCCATTGCTGTTTACAAAGACTGAGCTGAAGAATATGTTAAAGATTTTGGCTTTAACGACTTCATCATTACAGTCTTTGCCGTTAGGTCCTTTTAGGGGTGGGATGGATCTTAAGTCTTTAAATTAGTTGTTAACAAAATTATAGAAGGCACTGTTGGATTTCATGCGCAAAAGGCTTTCCTCTTGTTTGATGTGATAATTGAGGCATTCAGTCTATATCTGGTGGCATCAGTTTTATAGCAGCTTTTAAAGTTAGCAACGTAGCCAGTTTTGTTTTTTCGTCAGAGAGATTTTTTGGGGGGCATTGGAGCTTCCGTATTGCTATGGGTAATTTGTTTTCTTGGTTTTGGAGGTTGTTATTGGTACGTATAGTTTAATGACTATTTGGACTTTGAGCAAAAAAATTTTATAATAGTCTTCAGCAGTATTACAGCCAGTGAATAGAATGTGCCAATCAAGAGATGAGAGGTCGGTGTCTATGAGATTATAGTTGGCTTTTTAAAAGTTATAATTGGATATAATTATATTTATAATTGTAAATATATTTTGCAATTTAAATCAATTCAATTGAAATAATGTAAATACAATTTAAATAAATTTTACAATTTAAATAAAAACCTTAATGGTTTTTTAATTAGCATGATAGAATTTTGCATTCATAAATTTCAGCCGTGGTGGCATAGTTAGAATGCAAGTATTGTTGGATAACTCACTGCTCACTATCAGGAGTTTGATCCTGACCAGTTCAAGGTTGACTCAACCTTCCATCCTTCCAAGGTTGATAAAATGGGGACCCAGATTGTTGGGGGCAAGAGGCTGATTCTATAAACCACTTAGAGACAGCTGTAAAAGCACTGTGGTATATAAGTCGAAGTGCGATTGTTATTCACGCAAATAATGAAGGTGGGGACTGAACATTTCTTGTTCACTGCCTCAGCTTTAAAATCGCTCCTCCTTGTAGGATGTTTCAAGTTGCTTTCAAAATTCCTGGATGTTTCCATTCTAGTTCCATCCCTTTCTGGAGAAGAATGAATTTTGCAATTTTTCCTGGGAAAAACTATACTTGGACCAAAGTGGAAATGTAGCAGCAGATCTGAATATCATAAGTTGGTTGCTTTTCCCCAAGGAGGATCCCATCAAAGAGCAACTGGGGAGTTTTGAAAGACAGAAGCTTATTATCAACCAAGATGCTCTTTCACGGCTAAAGTTGCTCAACAAGGTGGTCGAAAATATTGGCAACTTTTCTCTGTCTGTATAGTTGGTGTTAGTATCCCCTGAAAGAGCAGGCTCAGGTCTTTTTAAAGAGCCATTATTTAACCAGTTATTTATGCTTCTGTCTCAACTGACTGGGATAGGCCTCCTGCTGCTAGGAAAGGGATCCAAGATGTTCAGGCAAAGAGGAACCATAATGATGTCTTGTTCCAAATAGCATCCAAAAGTAAATCAGAGTCAGAGGCAAAGTATTGCTCAAAGTTCCAATTTATTAAAAGAGCCATGTTGGCACATCTGGGAAAACCGTCTGATGTGAGATAATGCCTTAATCTAGAAAAATAAAGGACTGAAAGTTACCTTGACCCCTCCAAAAACCTTTCTTGACTCTTGAAATAATGAGAGTTCATTTGTAATGAAATGCTACTTAGATTTAGTCTTTGGCTTCCAAGACATCTAAAAACCCTTTGAATACAATTGTTTTGTGATTGTCAGCTACCTTAAGTCTTCCACTGAAACAAAAAGTGATCTAAATTTAAGTAATAAAGAAATGTGGGTCTGTCTTTCCATATCATCTAATTGTAGTTCTAATTTTGAGAGACGGTGGAGGATAAGGGGTTCTGCAGTGCTATGGTTCTTGGGCAGAGATGGGATTCAGCAGGTTCTGGCCAGTTCTGGAAAATGGTAGCAGATAATTTTGAGCAGTTTGGAGAAGTGATAAATACCACCTCTGACTGGCCCCGCCCCCACCTATTCTCTGCCTCCTGAGTCCCAGCTGATCGGGAGGAAATGGGGATTTTGAAGTAACCTTCCCCTGCCACACCCATCAAGCCACGCCCACAGAACCAGCAGTAAAATTGTTTGAATCCCACCACTGTTCTTGGGGGCTCAAAGAGTTGGACACAACTAGCAATTAACAACAAAACTGCAATTGTTCAATGAAAAGGACCTCGTCTTGAATATCTCACTTGGCCTCAGACATATCCCTTTCCCACACAGGGCTCATACTCATGAAAAGGAAAAAGATGCCTGACTTACCCTTTTTGAGGGACACATTCTCATGACTTCACCTCCACTCGTCCTCACTATAATTCCAGAAACTAGGCAGTAATCTTTAGTCTTTTTTCACCAGCATGGCAGCTGTATGAATTGAAAATATAAACATACAGATATAACTAAATAATACCTGATTTGAGGTTGAAAGCCCTAGTTTGTGAGGAATTTTTTCTTTATTTTTTAATTGGAAGAAGGATTTAGATTATTTTCAAAGGAAAGTGGCTTTGGAGTGGTGCAATGGCCCAGAGGTTAAGCTCTCACCTCACAATCAGTAGGCTGTGAGTTTGATCCTAGGTAGAGGCAGATATTTCTCTCTTGGGAAACACTGAGAATATATCTGCTGAACACAATTCCGCATTGGCAACAAAGAAGGGCATTCGGCCATTAAACACTCTGCTAGCTCCATTCAGTTACAATACAATACAATGGTAGAGTTGGAAGGGACCTTGGAGGCCTTCTAGTTCAACCCCCTGCCTAGGCAGGAAACCCTATACCGTTCCAGACAAATGGCTATCCAACATCTTCTTAAAGACTTCCAGTGTTGGGGCATTCACAACTTCTGGAGGCAAGCTGTTCCACTGATTAATTGTTCTAACTGTCAGGAAGTTTCTCCTCAGTTCTAAGTTGCTTCTCTCCTTGATTAGTTTCCACCCATTGCTTCTTGTTCTGTCCTCAGGTGCCTTGGAGAATAGCTTGACTCCCTCTTCTTTGTGGCAACCCCTGAGATATTGGAACACTGCTATCATGTCTCCCCTAGTCCTTCTTTCTCTTAAGCTAAACATACCCAGTTCCTGCAACCGTTCTTCATATGTTTTAGTCTCCAGTCCCCTAATCATCTTTGTTGCTCTTCTCTGCACTCTTTCTAGAGTCTCCACATCTTTTTTACATCGTGGCGACCAAAACTGAATGCAGTATTCCAAGTGTGGCCTTACCAAGGCATTATAAAGTGGTATTAACACTTCACGTGATCTTGATTCTATCCCACTGTTGATGCAGCCTAGAACTGTGTTGGCTTTTTTGGCAGTTGCTGCACACTGCTGGCTCATATTTAAATGGTTGTCCACTAGAACTCCAAGATCCCTCTAACAGTTACTACTATTGAGCACGGTACCACCTATACTGTACCTGTGCATTCCATTTCTGTTGCCTAAATGTAGAACCTTACTCTTTTCACCATTGAATTTCATTTTATTAGATAGTGCCCAATGTTCAAGTTTGTCAAGATCCTTCTGTATCTTAAGCCTATCTTCTGGAGTGTTGGCTATTCCTGCCAGCTTGGTGTCATCTGCAAATTTGATGAGTTCCCCATTTATTCCCTCATCCAAATCATTGATGAAGATGTTGAAGAGTACTGGGCCTAAAACAGAGCCTGGGGTACTCCACTGCATACTTCCCTCCATGTAGATGCAGTTCCATTGAGGACTACACGTTGAGTGCGGTTGGTCAGCCAGTTACGAATCCATCTGGTGGTGATGCTGTCTAACCCACATTCTTCTACTTTATCTAGTAGTAGGTTATGGTCTACCTTATCAAAAGCCTTACTGAAATCCAAGTAAACTATATCAACGACATTCCTCTGGTCCACTAATTTTGTCACATTATCAAAGAATGCAATAAGATTAGTCTGGCATGATGGCAGTTAGTCTGGCAGTTGACCAGACTCCACCCCGCAATGGATTATGGGTCATTAAAAGAAGTAGCTTTGCTGTATTTTATGTAGTCCAGAAGAAACCTTTTCCTCATCAGAAGTTTCGTTCTTAAGCATAGCATAATTTTATAAAAATTTTGGCAGAGGTTTTGGAATGATTTTTGTTTTTCTGCTTAGTCTCTGCCTCAGTCCAAATGTGTGGACAATTGTCACCCTGGATTTGTAAAACGGGGTCGGAAAGAAGAACCCATTTGCTGCTACGATTGTATTCCTTGTCCGGAAGGAACCATCTCCACACAGGAAGGTGAGTGACACGAGAGGAAAGGGCATTGGATTCAACCAGAGCATTTGATCAAAGTGCATGTTAAAAGACATTTTATTCTTCATTGCTATTTTTAACATCTCCAATTTATTCCATAATGGGAGGAATAAGATCTTGAATAAGATCCAATCCATTTCCCTGTTTTTGTATATGCTCATTGATATCTAATGCCTGATCCTAACAAAAATAGAGACTGAATTCTTTTTAGATGATAAAAAGTAAATAAAAAGCAATAAAATAAGGGGCTGCCACAAAGAAGAGGCGGTCAACCCATTCTTCATAGCACCCAAAGGCAGGACAAGAAACAAACGACGGAAGCTAATCAAGGAGAGAAGCAACCTAGAACTAAAGAGAAATTTCCTGACAGTGAGAATAATTAATCAGTGGAATAACTTGCCTCCAGAAGTTATAAATGCTCCAACACCGGAGGTTTTTAAGAAGAGATTGGATAACCATTTGCCTGAAATGCTATAGGATTTTCTACCTAAGCAGGGGGTTGGACTAGAAGACCTCCAAGGTCCCTTCCGTCTCTTTTATTCTGAATTGATTACCTGGCACACTCTTCCTTTTTTGGCGATTCTTTTTTAATGTTTGAATGGTTTTGAATCCTGTTTACCTGGCACATGAAAATTTGCATTGCTCAAATTGCTGGGGCCCTACAATGTTCCATACTATACCACTACTGTCAAGTTTCCTAATGATGCCGCAACTGATTCATAATAATCGAGCCAATGTTTTAATACAAAAACCAGTGATTTATTGATAGCTTCATTAGGGCAGATTTGTTTGTAGCCAAATCTTTGCTTTGTTTATCTGCTTCTGGACTTCACCCCTGTTCCTTCCCTCCCCTCAGTCTGTGTCAGAAATCACGTTACCCAATAGATACATCCCTTCCAACCCAGCAGCAATAATCTGAGATCCCATTTCAGCGTGGAATTCACTCTCACTCATTCTGTGGCCATCACAACCCGGAGAGTTGACAACTACTATGTAGGCTCCCAGTTTCTATCCAAGTGCAATTAAATTTACTTTCAAAGCCCTACTAGGCATAGGAGCAGGTATCTCTGGGACCTCTTCTCCTTGAGGATATCTATTTGTCCCACCATTGCAGATATAATAGACACACTGTATGTTCCCTAAAACATTGACACCATACAGTTACTCCAAAGCCTGCCCATTTTTGTTGGAGCCCCTGCCCTTCTGAACACCCTCCCCATTGAAACCCTAACTCCTAAACAGCCCCCTGTCAGGGTAGCCTCCATCAGGAACCAAGAAAGAAACCACTCAACTCCATTTTTCAGAATTAAGAGTTCTTTTACTGGTTATGAGTAGAAAGCAGCTAGTAAAGCAAGATCTGAGGCAAAAGCGCACATAATCATAGATATCAATATATGATCCAACTCCCTCCCCCTAGTAACCGCAAACCCCAGTCCAATCCACACACCACACAGGTGTCACGTGGGCTGCAGCCTCAAAACGGATCATCAGGTTGGTATGCTGGACGGTTGGCCTTGGCGGCAATTCCACTATCTGCAGCATGCGCAGTAGATGGTGAGAAAATCACTCCCTTCTTCATTCACTCCTGTGCTTAAGCTTCCCCTACCAAATACCATGTTATCTCCCCCCTCCCCATTTCATTGGCAGCTGAAAGCAAGCAGCAAAGCAGAGGCTGACACCCCTACTCATAAACCTATGGAGATTGTTCTTCCAGGCTTTGGGATGAAGTGATTACAACAAGGCATATTGGTTCAGTGAAGAGTGGTATATATATAACTATATATATATAGTTTTTTAAACTGGACTGTAAGCTGCCTACATTTGGATTAAGATGGGCAACCATAATATTTTTATCTTTCTATGTCTATATCTATATTTCAGTTTACCAATTACTAGGGCTTTCTTGTCTCTCAGTGTCAGCTGTTATCCAGAGAAGGTCTTTCTTGAAAGGTGAAAGGAAGGACTATAAAAATAATATTACTTACTGTTTTCTCAGATACTGAAAAATGCACCAAGTGCCCAGATGATCAATATCCAAATGATGACAGAGTCCAATGTATCCCCAAAAGAATATCCTTCTTGTCCTATGAAGAACATCTGGGCATCATCCTGGTCTCCTTTGCTGTACTCTTGTTTCTAACAACAGGCTTTGTTTTAGCCATATTCCTTAAATACCTAGAAACTCCCATCGTCAAAGCCAACAACCGTGACCTCTCCTACATCCTCCTGGTTTCCCTCTTGCTTTGCTTCTTGTCCTCCTTTCTCTTCATTGGACGACCAAGGAAAGCTACCTGCCTTCTCCGACAAACCATGTTCAGCATTGTCTTCTCAGTAGCTGTGTCTTGTGTGTTAGCCAAAACAATCATGGTAGTGCTGGCCTTCCTGGCCACAAAACCAGGGAACAGGGTGAGGAGATGGTTGGGGAAGAGCTTGGCCAACTTCATCATCCTTTCTGGTTCTGCTGTAAAAATTGTAATTTGCGCAATCTGGCTGGGAGTTTCTCCTCCATTTCCTGATTTTGATCTGCATTCCCAATCAGGAGTGATCATCCTTCAGTGCAACGAAGGCTCTGTCACCATGTTTTATGTTGTTCTCTGCTACATGGGCTTCCTTGCTGCCATTTGCTTCACAGTGGCTTTCCTGGCCAGGAACCTGCCTGGGGCCTTCAACGAAGCCAAACTGATCACCTTCAGCATGCTGGTCTTCTGCAGTGTCTGGATCTCATTCCTGCCCACCTACTTGAGCACCAAAGGGAAATCGATGGTGGCCGTGCAGGTCTTCTCCATCTTGGCTTCTGGTGCTGGCCTGCTGGCCTGCATCTTCTTCCCCAAGTGCTACATTATCATCCTGAGACCAGATCTAAATACTAAGCAACATTTAATGATAAAAGTCGGTATCTGATCATGAAGCAGTTTCTTAGG
Organism: Natrix helvetica; assembly: GCF_964273705.1. Taxonomy (NCBI): domain Eukaryota; kingdom Metazoa; phylum Chordata; class Lepidosauria; order Squamata; family Natricidae; genus Natrix; species Natrix helvetica. The sequence goes on from NC_138548.1 coordinate 371,138,000, forward strand.
GTCATAACACTTAATTATTTATTGCAGTTATTATTGAGTTTGTGTGCATGTTTGACAATTAAGGTTATTTAAAATGAAAGAAAATAAACATATAAAAAAAGTAAGATTAACTAATAATAATAATCAAAGTGTAAAATAAAAATAATAATAATTTCAATTTTCATGAAACTAGGGAAGGACAAGATAAGAAATGACATTTTATTATTATATATATTATATAATATCAACATAATGCATCTACAGATAAGTCGAGACTTCCCAGATTGGGGTGTGGGGGAGGAATATGACATCATCTATCTCCAGTCCACCATACAGTCTTTTCATCAGTCCCAAAAAGGCTTCATAACCATTTGCACTACTTCGGTGACCCAGAGAACACAGATAAATCTCCAAGTGGCCTCACATGACTCTCTAAAAGAATGCAAATGACCAGCTGTTTGCAAGGACTATAAATCCTTCCATTCCCCACTCAGAGCTGAAGAAGCTTCTTAGATGAAAAGTGAAATGTCTTTAAATAAAAACAAGAAGGTCCAGGTACATCTTGAAGAAGGACCTTTGGGACATCACCATACTATAAATCTGAACTTCAACTGTAGTCTCAAGGGATGATAAAATTGAACAAAGCAAAAAAAAAACTTTACTTCAAATTTTGGACATTATGCTCATCAAATAAAATGCCATCTTTTGTTCCTTACTGATTAAGCATTGATTTGGTAGATAGCTTCAGATCCCAATGATGGAGCACCACAATAGAGATGGTTGATGAACTAAGAGGCAATCCCACCTCCCCCCCACACACATCCAGCTCCTTCCCTCCCCATCAATTAAGTATAATTCTATCTTGATTGCAGTTTCCATTTTCATTGTTTTAGAAATGTTTTGCTTTTATGATTTTAATGCATTTAATGGCATAAGGCTCCCAGAGTTGTTTCGAAACAAGATGAATGGCAAAAAGGCCAAATGAATGAATGAACAAACAAACAAATATTTGAAACAAGTTTACCAGTCAGTGGGTGGTGTCCTCTTTAGGCCATTTAAAAATGAAGCATATCACATCTTTCCATCTTTGTAAAAACTTTTATTTTCTGTAATATTTTGTAATATACAGTAAAGAGGTGATTTTAGAGTTGTTTTTGGAAAACTTTATAAATGCTTTTTGAAACTGATTTAAAGACTATGAAGCTAATTATAAAGAATCTCTAGTGTGGGGAAAAAAGTGTTCTTGTTTGCTAATCAATTGAAAAAACAAAACTTTGAAAGTTGATTACCAGAACACAAGATGACTACTTTAAAGGAATCATGTCTAAGGCCTGTAGTTATGTTCCTTTTAGGATCTTTGGCCTGCCACACTCTCTATTATTTCATTATGCTGTTTCATTAGTGTAATAATTGGGAGGGGGGATAGAAAATAGTAGAATTGTGGAATGTGTTGTTGTCATTCATTTCTAGAAGCCCCAGGTCATCTTTTGTCTCCGCACCCCATCACCTGACCGGAACTAGCTGGGTGGAGATGCCAGCATAGCCGAAGAAGATTGGACTATGTGATGGATTTATGGGTGTGGGGAAAAGATCATGAACTTTAAACTGGGTGGAATCCCAGGACGTTTTTCAGAATTGGGATTTCCACAGTACGATGCCAACATGTCTGTTTTATTAAATTGGAATTTTAGGGATAGCTCTGCCTTGGACTCTGATCTAATTCTGCATGATATTTGGAATGCTGACACCATATTATTTATTTATAAAAGAAGAAAGATGATAGAAGAAAACAGGAAGCAGGATTATTTATTTATTTATTTGTTTGTTTGTTTGTTTGTTTATTGGATTTAAGAATGGCTGGGAGAAAAAAGGAATATAACCTATATACAATATATACACATATACATACAGTACACATACATATATATGTACATACATATTTATGTATGTATGTATATGTACATACAGAAACACACACACACAAACACACACACACACACACACCATGCCAGACTAATTTTATTGCATTCTTTGACAAAGTGACAAAATTAGTGGACCAGAGGAATGCCATTGATATAGTTTACTCAGACTTCAGTAAGGCATTTGATAAGGTAGACCATAACCTACTACTAGATAGAAGAATGTGGGTGTCAGGCCTGTAGTTATGTTCTTTTTAGGATCTTTGGCCTGCCACACTTTTTATTAATTTCCTATGCTGTTTCATTAGTGTAATAGTTGGGAGGGGGGAATAGAAAGGAGTAGGATTGTGGAATGTATGTTGTCATTATTTTATAGAAGCCAAGGTCATCTTTTGTCTCCGCAAACCAGACACCTGACCGGAAGCAGAGGGGTGTAGATGCCAGCGTGGAAGATGATGATTGGAACATGTGATGGATTATGGGGTGTGGGGATAGATCATGAACTTTCAACTGGGTGGAATTCCAAGAAGAAAATCAGTGTTGGAATTCCATAAACGTGCTAACTTGCCTGTATGAATAAATGGGAACTTTAAGGATGATTCTGCCTTGGACAATGATTTATTTCATACATGGTATTTAGAATGATAACATTGGGTTAGACAGCATCACCACCAGATGGATTCGTAACTGGCTGACCAACCACACTCAACGTGTAGTCCTCAATGGAACTGCATCTACATGGAGGGAGGTATGCAGTGGAGTACCCCAGGGCTCTGTTTTAGGCCCAGTAAACATCTTCATCAATGATTTGGATGAGGGAATAAAAGGGAAACTCATCAAATTTTCAGATGACACCAAGCTGGCAGGAATAGCCAACACTCCAGAAGATAGGCTTAAGATACAGAAGGATCTTGACAAACTTGAACATTGGGCACTATCTAATGAAATGAAATTCAATGGTGAAAAGACTACATTTAGGCAACAAAAGCAAAATGCACAGGTAGAGTGTAGGTGGTACCTTGCTCAACAGTAGAAACTGTGAAAGGGATCTTGGAGTCCTAGTGGACAACCATTTAAATATGAGCCAGCAGTGTGCAGCAGCTGCCAAAAAAGCCAACACAGTTCTAGGCTGCATCAACAGAGGGATAGAATCAAGATCACGTGAAGTGTAAATACCACTTTATAATGCCTTGGTAAGGCCACACTTGGAATACTGCATTCAGTTTTGGTCACCACGATGTAGAAAAGATGTGGAGAAAGAGTTCAGAGAAGCGCAACAAAGATGATTAGGGGACTGGAGACTAAAACATATGAAGAACGGTTGCAGGAACTGGGTATGTCTAGCTTAAGAGAAAGAAGGACTAGGGGAGACATGATAGCATTCTTCCAATACCTCAGGGGTAGCCACAAAGAAGAGGGAGTCAAACTATTCTCCAAGGCACCTGAGGGTAGAACAAGAAGCAATGGGTGGAAACTAATCAAGGAGAGAAGTTAGAACTTAGAACTGAGGAGAAATTTCTTGACAGTGAGGACAATTAATCAGTGGAACAATTTGCCTCCAGAAGTTGTGAATGCCCCAACACTGGAAGTCTCTAAGAAGATGCTGGATAGCCATTTGTCTGAAACGGTATAGGCTTTCCTGCATAGGCAGAGGGTTGGACTAGAAGATCTCCAAGGTCCCTTCCTACTCTGCTATTGTATTGTATTGTATTGACATACATTTACACATAAAACACACACACATATACAGTATAGGCACACACATATACACCAGTGACGTGCAGTCAGGGGAGGCAGGAGAGGAACAGATTCACCACGGTCATCATAAAAAGAAAAAAAAATGTAAATGGAAAAAGGCGAGAGCTGAGGTCAGGCTGAGCTAGTTGCTGCCTCACCGTGGATGACTCTGCTTAACTGCTTAAAAAAGCCTCTAAAAAAGCGCCCTCTACTATGAGGCAGGAGAACTGCATGCCTCATCTAGTCTGACTTTAGGCGTTTTATGATCACTCGAGCACAGTTAAGCAAGGGTTAAAAGGCTAAAAATTCCTGACGTAGGTGAGCCATGCAGTTCTCCTGCCTCATAGTAGAGGGTGCTCGTTTGGGCGGGGCTTCTTCAGAGGACCCGAGGCAAGAGCAGAGTTGCTCTGAAACAGATGGAAAAGGTACGCGTGGGTCGGAGGGAGGGGGAGGAATTCAAACTTCATCCTCCTGATGCAGGGCTTTGGGCAAAGGCTGGAGGGAAGGATTAGGGTTTGATTGCAGGCAGAGCCACGTTGCCTTTTCAAACCTGTAATCAGTGAAGCTGCGCTGGATCCTTTCGGGGCTGTGGGAAAGTGTGTGTAGTCAAATCCAACTTCTCTCTGTGTGTGTGTATGTGTATGTGTGTGCTTGAGTGAGGGGGGAGGGAGGGAGGGAGGGAGGGAGGGAGGGAGGGAGGGAGGAAGGAGGTGAAGGGAGAAGAAAAAGAAAAAGAAAGAAGGAAAATTCTTTCGGAAAAGAGAAAAACATGCTGTCGCCTAGCTGTGGAATTCTGGGAGTTGAAGTCCACAATTTTTAAAAAATTGAAACCCACCACTGGGTCAATGGCTCACCAGCCATAAACCTCACCGCACGTCACTGCCATGGCCTCTGACTTGCTCATGTCAACATGTTTTGGAAGGCATTTTTAAACTTGACTTTAATAAACATTTTCTTTTAATACGTATAATTCTTAGGGAGTTACAAGAAATAGTCTGGTAATTTAAATAGGGAGCAGTATATTAAAAACAGCAGATCAATCAAGAATTGGAATTAGAAGAGAAATGGCATTTCTTTTTCTTCATGTTATTTATTGGTGAACCTCTGGCATTTTTTCTTGGTGTCTCTGCAGAAAAGAACTCCTTTTGAAAAAGTTCTTTTATTTTTATTTTCAAACATGTAGCATCAAGTATACCATTACACCTTAACAATCATTATTTTGTATTATCCAGTATTATACCAATTCCTCTTGCCATCAATCCACAACAACTGTTGTTTGCTCTTCTGCTTTCTATACACCATATTATACCCTATTTCACCTCCGCCCTCTGTCCTCTCTCTCTGTCCTCCCCCTACCTCCTTTCTTCCCTCTACCATCTACTCTCTTCTCTACTTCCACTTCCTCTCTCCGTCTCTTCTCTCCTCTTTCTCCTTCTTTCTCTCTCTCCTCCTCTTTCTCTCCCTTCTGTTTCCCTCTCTCCTATCCCCACTCTTCCTCCTTTCTTCTCCCTTTCTCCTTTCCACTCTCTCTGCTTAGTTTGCATGGTGTATTTCAGTGTCCAAGCAAGTTTCATTCAATATTGATGGTATTAATAATTGTGCAGGTCTTCTCCATGTTGGCTTCCAGTGCTAGACTCTTGCTATTACTTTTTCTTCCCAAAAGTTGTATTATTTACCTAAGACCAGATCTGAATACAAAAGAACAAATGATGTTAAAATAAAACAGTAAATTGAGTTCTGTGTATGTGTTTCCCAGAAATGTCAGTTAATAAATGCACCAAATGGGGTTTGGTACTTTAATGTTTTTTAAAGTAAATAAAAAATGAATCATTTCTTTATGTTGGTAGAAATGAACTCCCAATTATAATAAATGTGTTTCCCCTCTTTTTGCTGTTCAGTGGATGGGAAAGATACATTTGAACTAGAGACCAGGACTCCTTTCTGTTGAAGCACATTTTTTCTTATTTATGTTCAGGACAAAAGGATGGGCCAAAAGAAGGGAGGATTCCCCACCTTTTACATTATATAAATTGATGCACACTGTTCTGACCGAGGCTTCCCAAGAGCATGAAACAAGTTCCTTGTCCCAGCAAAAAACCCTTTCATTAATTTACAGTGAATTCTGCTCATTCACAGGCGGCAAAGTCTTTCAAAGGGGAATTTATAGTCACAGACCTTATCTGGCTTGGAGAGCTGGCAGGCTGATATCTGCAGAACCTGGCAAGGAGTCTCGGAGAGTCACTATCTGATTAGCGAACTAATTGTCTCCTGCAAACTCCACACCTCTTTCACTCCTCTTTTATGTCCTCTGGGAGGGGCCATTCATCATCTGGTCTTACTCCCAATTTGACCTCCGTTCTTTAGTACATAGTTCCCTCCTCTGGTAACTCTGGGCATGTGCACACTGGGAACAGGCTCCAGCTGTTCATCTGCCTCACTGATGTCTGCCTCTCAAGGTAGCTGAATGCTGGCATATGGCTCTGGCCGCCTCTCTGCCTCCAACACAGTGCCCTCATTAGAGCCTTCCCCAGACTCCAGAAATGGCCCTGCTCCTCCCCAACCTCCTCACTGTCTGAATCTACTGCCAGCTTCTCTAGATGATGGTGGGCCACAACACATACAAGGGGTTGGGAACAGAAGCAAGTGAAAAGATAGGTGTGGGCAACAGCAAGTATGTGATTGGGCACAGGATATCCAGGTCTATTGAGATCCAACAGGCAATTAGTTCATAAATAAATATAGTAATGACTCCACATCCCCCAAAATCTTCCTTTGCCACTGAAGAAGCTTCTTGGATGAGAAGCAAAATGCCCTAAAGAAAAATGAGAAAATCCAGTTGCCTTTGATATAAAAGCACCTTTGGGACAACGGTGACATGGATGAATGACAACCTCTATAGATCTCTGCACATAGGTCCCCAAAAGAACTCATGATCCCCAGGGAAGAAATTACCTCTCACTGTAATTATCACCATCCTGATTTTTGGAAACTCTTCCGTCACTTCTCCAGTGGCTGCCTTTGGTGTAAACATCAGACGGAAGCAAGGTGCAAAGGTCTTTGCCTCACAAAAGGGTGCATAAAGAAACTTGTACTCTCTGTGGCACAAATTTTGGGACAACCAAGGACCGTGCTTCTCCTTTCCTTTCTCTCCTTTCCAGGTGAAGTTCTATTCATCTCTCTCTCTCAGTCAACAAAGTTACTCTCAATTCTTCAAACACTCTTGTTCTTCCTCAGAAACAGGAAGGGGATTGATTCAGCCCCAGGAATTATGGACCTCCTGCTTCTGCTTCTGCTTCTGCTGCTGATGTCCCAGCCAGTCTCTGGGAAGCTGAGAATGAAGTGCCTGCTGAGTTTGAAGGAGCATCCGGGGAAAAAACTATGGAGCTATTACAGGCCAGGAGACCACTTCATTAGCATAGTCTCCTTTGCCACAGTAATGTCCCATATAATGCTGCATTTCAACACAGCTCCTTATACTCAATCTCCCCCGTAAGTCATTCAGTGGGATGGAGTTGCATTTTCTCCATTTGCACTCCTAACACTCTTCTTCTTTCCTTTCAGTTACTCCTCTTTTGCTGTGATGGGTAACTATAATTTGCTTCTAGTTTTGGACTCTTTTAGCTTAAGACTGAATGGGCTGGTGGAGAGAAAGAGCAATAAATGAAAATGTACTTTGTTGTTGTTAGAGATGATGTTTATCATGGATATTTTTTACAGTAGCTCATTGATTGATCCAGTAATAATCCTACAGTTCATTTTTGCCATTCAACAAGTCAACAAGAATTTTCAGCTTTTGTACAATCTCACCCTTGGCTACAACATCCATGACAACTATTGGAACAACCTTGGCACTTCTGATGCCTTGCTGGACATGCTCTCTACTGGAGAAGCCAATATTCCCAACTACAGCTGTGGAAAAAAAGACAACCTGATGGTTGTTGTTGATGGATCTTTTGATGACATCTCCATTCAGATGTCAACATTAGTAGGCACCTACAAAGTCTCACAGGTTCGTTTTTGTTTTTCTCTATCTGGTAAAGTGAGCAGGTTGTTGGTGGTTGGGTAATAGATTCAATCATCTCTTTTCTATGGAATTCACAGGCTGATTTTCACCATGGCCATTGCCAAGGCTAGGGATTGGGATCCACAGTGGGGAGGCGGTCTAAACATTGACTTGAGTAAGTCTTAAGGAACTGGACACAAAGTTAAATATGGAACATTTAAGCAAATTTTTAAACATGAACAGATTTGCATTTGCAGTATTCTAGAGATAGAAGACATAGCATGTTTTTTTTTTTTACAGAATGCCAATTTTATTAGAAAAAAGAAAGGGCAATATCTTAGACCCCAGATTTGACAAATGATTATATTCAATATTGCTAATATTCTGCATGTTGTATTCTTTATCTTGATATGGCTTAGGGGTAAAAAACAATTAACTATTCTAATATGTTCGTGAGAACCACACTGGATGTGTTAAAAGCTTACATTTTGGACTTGATCTGATCTAAATATAATACACTATTCTTCTCTGCTTCTTCAGATCAGTTATGGAATTGTTCCAGAGGCTCTGAGTGATAAAAGTCAATTTCCTTTTTTCCATGAGATGCTGCCCAAAAATGGGTTCCAATACTCAGGAATTGTCCAACTTCTCCTCTGTTTCAGATGGACTTTGATCGGTCTCTTTCCACCAGACACAGAGGAGGGGGAGAATTTCATGAGGAGTTTCACTCCTATGCTTGTCAGGAATGGAATTTGTGTCGTTATCTCACAACAATTCTCAATGACTAGAACTACAGAACCTCTCAGAAAAGCCATCTCTAAGTGGAAACAAGTCAATGTCTTTGTTCACTTCGTAGAATTTGCTTCTCTTGTGGAGAGAGTTCACCACATCCATTTAACCATTGAAGGTTTGCCGGGAACCATTGAAGGGAAAGTCTGGATCACCACAATCATGGAGAAAGTGACAGTGATAAGGCATTCACAATTCACATATATCCATAGTATTTGGACCTTTGCTTTTCAGGAAAAAAATATATGGCCAAATGATGACGCCTTTCCATCCAGGCTTTTTAGGGATTCCAAACTTGAAGACCACTCTTTTAGCTGTTCTTTTTCCAAACATGTCCTTTCCGTCAAGGGCCGGAGACGGTGTACCCAGATAGCCCCACTGGACGCACAAGAGAAAAGGAACAGAGTTCAGATAAAAATTGACCATCGTTTTTACAGTGTTGTTAAGACTCTGGCCCATGTTTTGAATGTAGCCTATTCCTCAATATCTAGGAGGAGAAAAGCGGACAAGAAAGAGAGATTGGGAGTGCCAAAGCTAGAGCCATGGCAGGTATGGGCTCCTGACAAGGATCCATCAAACTTACCGTATTTTTCAGAGTATAAGATGCATCTTTTCCCCCCCAAAAAAGAGGGTGAAAATCTGGGTGCATCTCATACACTGAATACAGCATTTTTGGCCTACTGAAATCCTGCCTCCTTTGCAAAAATGGATGTGCAGAGGGTTTGGGAGGTTTGCAAAGGGCTCCTGGGGCTGGGGAGGGCAAAAATGAGTGAACAAAAGGGCTGTTTTTGCTCGTTTTTGCCCCCCTACCCTATGGAGTACTCTACAAGCCTCCCAAAGCTCTGCATGACCTTTTTTTGTGTGCAAAAAAATGAGATGTGCAGAGGGTTTGGAAGCTTGTAGAGTGCAAAACCAGCTTGTATTTGGTGTTCTGATTTGTTTTGCCAATGTGTAAGACAGAACATTTGTTGGTTGAGATTTGAAGTTGCCAATTGTTTGACCATTCTGACACATAGTCAAGGTTTTTTTGAAGGGTGGCAGCAATTTAGGGGGTGTTAAATAGTTTTACATTGTCAGCAAAGAGAACGCAGTTGCTTGCAATATGATCGCAAAGGTCATTTATGTAAAATATAAAGAGTATTGGTCTCCTAAAATGCTGTCTTGGGGACACCGCTGTTAACAGATGCAGGATTTGATAGGGTTCTCCCTATTTTGACCACTTGTTACCTATCTGACAGGAATGTAGCTATCCAATTATGCAGGGATCCAGAGATGCCATAAGATTTAATTTTAAAAGTAGTTTATCGTGTACCACTGAATCTAAAGATTTACAAAAGTGTATGTAAATTGCGTGTATCGCTTTGCCTTGCTCAAGTTGTGTAGTCCATATGTTTTTGCAGTGTAGGAGTTGTAGATTGTAGGATAAGTTTTTCTGGAAACCAATTTTTTTTGTTAGAATGTAGATTGTTCATTTCTAAGTGGAGGGTAACTGATTGGTTTATGATTGATTCCATGACTTTGCAGGTGACGCCACATGAAGAGATTGGTCTGTAATTTTCAATGAGGCTGGGGTCTCCCTTTTTGAAGATAGGGATGACTGTGGCTAGAGACCATAGGTTGGGCAAGGAGCTTGTTCTGAAAGATTTTTCAAAGATTATGCTTAGAAATTGTGCTACGTCAGTGGAAAGCATTTTTAAGAAGGAGGCACATAGTCCATCAGGTCCAAGAGATGGAGATGGTTTTAGGCTGCATGGTGCCTTTTCAATGTTATCTTCTGTAAAAGTGATTTGTGTTAGATCATTGTAATTATTTGTGGTACAACTAGGAAATATTGGCCATGAGTCATTGCTGTTTACAAAGACTGAGCTGAAGAATATGTTAAAGATTTTGGCTTTAACGACTTCATCATTACAGTCTTTGCCGTTAGGTCCTTTTAGGGGTGGGATGGATCTTCAGTCTTTAAGTTGGTTGTTAACAAAATTATAGAAGGCACTGTTGGATTTCATGCGCAAAAGGCTTTCCTCTTGTTTGATGTGATAATTGAGGAATTCAGTCTTTATCTGGTGGCATCAGTTTTTATAGCAGCTTTTTTTTTTTAAACAAAGTTTTATTGGTTTTTTTAAAATTTGCAAGGAAAAAGATAGTGGAAAAAGTATACAAATTTTGGCAGTTGCAAAGTGTGGTAGGCGCCCCCTCCCTCCAAACTCATAGTATACATCTGGGTAAAAGTCATTAATACATAGTTATATATAGTCAGCATGTTAATTCTGTTGGTACTTTCAATCAATTTAATACATACTATTCTAAAGTCCACGTGTTAATTTCATTGGTACTTTCGGTCAGTTTATGTCAAAAAAAATTTCTTGTTCATTTTTGTGATCTGAGCTTTCTTGGTATTGCCCCATCTCCCCCCGCCGGCAGAGCTCCGGCCCCTCCCGTGTCCTGTATATCTGTTGTAAGATCTTCTGTTTTTTCTAGGTGTGTTTTGTTTTTTTCCATAAAGGCCTGTGCCTCTATGGGTGTGTTGATTCTAATTCTTGTCTCCTCCCAGAATATTAACATACCTTCAGGCATCAACCATCTGAACCACACCCCCTTCTGGTATAATTTATTTGCTAATTGCGGATATTTTTTTCTTTTTCCCCTCACTTTCTTGGGGATCTGCTTCAGAATGGTTATCTCCCTATCATGGTATGTCAGGGCTTGCCTCCTTTGTGCACCCAGAATTTCGTCTCTTGTGGTTTTTCTGAGAAATTTAATATGTACCTCCCTGGGTATGTTGTGTGTTCTGGCATAGGCTGAGTTCACTCTATAAACCAGATCTATCTCCCATTCCATCTGTTGTTTTTCTTTATGGATATATTCGGCCAAAATATTTATCATGATGTCCCTTATGTTTTCATCATCTGCTTCCATCATGTTTTGAAATCTAAGATAAAAGGACATTCTCTCAAATTCTGTTTTCATTTGTTGGGTATCAAGCTCTTTGTTTCCCTTCTACACTGCCTCCACCCCCCCTCATCTCAGCCACCCCACCCTCCATAAGGTCCAGTCTCTGTGAGTTCTTATAAATTTGGGCTTGATTCTCTTTAATTTCTTCTTTCATTTCCTTTAATTGTTTCTTAATTTCCTCTTGTCCCTGTAAAAGTTGCTGAAGCATTTGTTGCAAATCCATTTCTGTACTTTTAGGTTGCATCAGGTCTGTTATCTTTGATTGTGTAGCAGGGCTGGAAGTTGCTGATGTCGGGGCAGAGGTAGCAAAGCCAGGCTTTCCAGGGGGTGGTCTTTTAGGAGACATTGTTTATAGAATAAAGAGCTCAGTCAGTGTAGAGAATGGACAGCTAGAGCGGCAGAGCAGTCAGATGAGTCCAGGAGGCAGAGGGTCCAGGCAGGAGAGAGTTTCTCTAATCAGCCTGGCAGTAGAGTAAAGTTTTTCACCCCAGGGAGTTCAAAGAGTAGGAATCCACAAGAGATTTATCTGAGTAGCACGGAGACAAAGACCGGAAGCCTGAATTTTTAAACGTGGAGTCAGGTTTCACAGTTCATGAAGACAACGGAAGTGTGCCATCTTGCCCTGCCAGCTTCGGGTTTAGAGGCATAACAAAGTTTTCAAAGTTCCCAAAGTTTTCAGATCAGTATATTATGGGGTTAAGTTCAAAGAAAGTCACTTTAAGCAGGGGTGTGGCATCATTGGTTGGCTCTCCCCCCTCCTCCTTCCCCTGGGGCTGAGAGCAGAATTGTTCCAAGCCGCCTGTCCAAGGGGGGGAGGGAATCCCCCTCCCTCCAGCCGCGCCTCCCAAGTTAGCAGAAAGAAAAAGTTTTAAACTGCTGAAAAGTTCTTCAATTCAACAAAGGGAGTGAAGGGGGGTATGCGCCTCACCGCACCGCCACTGCTTCCTTCTGCTTGTTCATTCTCCGCGCAGCATTCAGCGAAGACGCCCACGCGTCCTCTGATCTGCTCCCCGGTGCCTTGGGCGAAGCGGGGGACCTCCCGCCGGCCGCCGCCGATCCAGGGATCCCCTGCAATGCCGCCCCTCCGGCAGGACGCCTCTGTGGGGTGTCCTGTGCCCCCCAAGGAGTGGGGAAGCCCACCGAGGAGCCGGAGCGAGCAAACACTTGCTCGTCGCTGGTGGCCGCCGGAACCAGCTTTTATAGCAGCTTTTAAAGTTAGCAACCTAGCCAGTTTTGTTTTTTCGTCAGAGAGATTTTGTTTTTTGGGATTGGAGCTTCCGTGTTGCTATGGGTAATTTGTTTTTCTTGGTTTTGGAAGTTATTAGTGGTGCGTATAGTTTAATGACTATTTGGACTTCGAGCAAAAAAAAAAATTATAATAGTCTTTGGCAGTATTACACCCAGTGAATAGAATGTGTAATTTAATTATTGTAAATGTAAATTTTGGGGTTTTAAATTATTTTAACTGTTTTAATTCATTGCTATTTATTTTAACCTAGTGGCTTTTATTTGAATCTTATTTGTTAAACACTGATGTCACCTCCTCCATGCCACATCTGTATATTTGTTTTGATTGTACGTCGCCCCGAGTCCCTTTGCGGAGAGGGGGCGACTGATAAGTCAAATAAAAATAAAAAATAAAATAAATAAATAAAATAAAATGTGCCAATCAAGAGATGAGAGGTCGGTGTCTATAAGATTATGGTTGGCATTTTTAAAGTTATAATTGGGTATAATTATATTTATAATTGTAAATATATTTTACAATTTAAATAAATTCAATTTAAATAATGTAAATACAATTTAAAAATGTTTACAATTTAAATAAAAACCCTAATGGGTTTTTAATTAGCATGATATAATTTTACATTTCAGCCGTGGTGCCGTAGTGGTTAGAATGCAAGTATTGTTGGCTAACTCACTGCTCACTACCAGGAGTTTGATCCTGACAAGTTTAATGTTGACTCAGCCTTCCATCCTTCCAAGGTTGATAAAATGGGGACCCAGATTGTTGGGGGCAAGAGGCTGATTCTATAAACCACTTAGAGACAGCTGTAAAAGCACTGTGGTATATAAGTCAAAGTGCGATTGTTATTCACGCAAATAATGAAGGTGGGGACTGAACATCTCTTGTTCACTGCCTCAGCTTTAAAATTGCTCCTCCTTGTAGGATGTTTCAAGTTGTTTCAAAATTCCTGGATGTTTCCATTCTAGTTCCATCCCTTTCTGGAGAAGAATGAATTTTGCAATTTTTCCTGGGAAAAACTATACTTGGACCAAAGTGGAAATGTAGCAGCAGATCTGAATATCATAAGTTGGTTGCTTTTCCCCAAGGAGGATCCCATCAAAGAGCAACTGGGGAGTTTTGAAAGACAGAAGCTTATTATCAACCAAGATGCTCTTTCACGGCTAAAGTTGCTCAACAAGGTGGTTGAAAATATTGGCAACTTTTCTCTGTCTGTATAGTTGGTGTGAGTATCCCCTGAAAGAGCAGGCTCAGGTCTTTCTAAAGAGCCCATAACTGACCAGAGTTATTTATGCTTCTGTTTCACCACACTGGGATAGGCCTCCTGCTGCTAGGAGTGTGATCCGAGGTGCGCAGGCAAAAAGATCCGTAATGACCTGTCCGATGTGAGATAATGCCTTAATCTAGAAAGATGGACTGAAAATGACTTTAACCCTCCCCCCCCCAAAAAAACTTTATTGGCTCTTGAAATAATAATGAGAGTCAATTTGTACTGAAATGCTACTTAGATTTGATCTTTGGCTTGTAAGCCATCTAAAAACCCTTTGAATACAATTGTTTTGTGATTGTCAGCTACCTTAAGTCTTCCAATGAAACAAAGAATTATCCAAATTTAAGCAATAAAGAAACTTTGGTCTGTCTTTCCATGTCATCTAATTGTAGTTCTAATTTTGGGAGATGGTGGAGGACAGGGAGTCCTGGAGTGTTATGGTTCTTGGGCAGATGTGAGATTCAGCAGGTTCTGACAGGTTCTGGAGAACCGTTAGCAGAAATTTTGAGTACCTCGGACCGGTAAATACCACCTCTGACTGGCCCCACCCCCATTCATTCTCTGACTCCTGAGTCCCAGCTGATCGGGAGGAAATGGGGATTTTGCAGTAACCTTCCCCTGCCACACCCACCAAGCCACACCCACCGAACCAATAGTAAAATTGTTTGAATCCCACCACTGTTCTTGGGGGCTCAAAGAGTTGGACACAATTAGCAATTAACAACAAAACTGCAATTGTTCAATGAAAAGGACCTCGTCTTGAATACCTCACTTGGCCTTAGAAATATCCCTTTCCCACACAGGGCTCATTCTCATGAAAAGGGAAAAGGTGCCTGACTTACCCTTTTTGAGGGACACATTCTCATGACTTCACCTCCACTCGTCCTCACTATAATTCCAGGAACTAGACAATAATCTTTAGTCTTTTTTCATCAGCATGCTAACTGTATGAATTGAAAATATAAACATACAGATATAACTAAATAATACCTCATTTGAGGTTGAAAGCCACATATCTCCCTGGATATGTTCTAGTCATTCCCGACTCTAGGGGGCGGTGCTCCTCTCCGTTTCAAAGCCAAAGAGCCAGCACTGTACCATCTTAGATGACATCTCCGTGGTCATGTGACTGGCATGACTAAATGCCAAAGGAGCATGGAACACTGTTATCTTCCCACCAAAGATGGTCCCTATTTTTCTACTTGCATTTTTATGTGCTTTCAAACTGCTAGGTTGGCAGAAGCTGGGATAAGTAACAGGAGCTCACTCGGTTATGCAGCTCTAGAGATTCGAACCACTCAACTGCCGACCTTTCTGATTGGCAAGCTCAGCATCTTAGCCACTGAGTCATCGCGTCCCTGTGATGTCTTATTTCACTCTATGAATTGAAAATATAAATGTACAGATATAACTAAATAATGACTCATTTGAGATTGACAGCCCTAGTTTGTGAGAATTTTTTTTCTTTATATCTTAACTGGAACAAGGATTTGGATTATTTTCAATTTCAATATTTCAATTTCAAGTATTGCTTTGCAGTATTTTATGTTTTCCTGATCTATTGCTCAGAAGTTTCTTTTTAAAGCACAGTTTCATTTTATTTTAATCACTCTAATAAATAAAAATTTGGCAGATGTTTTGGAATGATTTTTTGTTTTTCTGCTTAGTCTCTGCCTCAGTCCAAATGTCTGGACAATTGTCACCCTGGATTTGTAAAACGGGGTCGGAAAGAAGAACCCATTTGCTGCTACGATTGTATTCCTTGTCCGGAAGGGACCATCTCCACACAGGAAGGTGAGTGGCACCAGAGGAAAGGGCATTGGATTCAACCAGAGCATTTGATCAAAGTGCATGTTAAAAGACATTTTATTCTTCATTGCTATTTTTAACATCTCCAATTTATTCCATAATGGGAGGAATAAGATCTTGAATAAGATCCAATCCATTTCCGTGTTTTTGAATAAGATCCAATCCATTTCCGTGTTTCCGTATTGTATTGTATTGTATTGTATTTTGTAAATGCTCATTGATATCTAATGCCTGATCCTAATAAAAATAGAGACTGAATTCTTTTTAAATGATGAAAAGTAAATAAAAAGCAATAAAATAAGGGGCTGCCACAAGGAAAAGGCGGTCGACCTATTCTCCAAAGCACCCAAAGGCAGGACAAGAAACAATGGATGGAAGCTAATCAAGGAGAGAAGCAACCTAGAACTAAGGAGAAATTTCCTGACAGTGAGAATAATTAATCATTGGAACAATTTGCCTCCAGAAATTATAAATGCTCCAACACTGGAAGTTCTTAAGAAGAGATTGGATAACCTTTTGTCTGAAATTCTATAGGATTTCCTGTCTAAGAGGGGGTTGGACTAGAACACCTCCAAGGTCCCTTCCATCTCTATTATTCTGAATTGATTACCTGGCACACTCTTCCTTTTTGGGCGGTTCTTTTTTAATGATTGAATGATTTTGAATCCTGTTTACCTGGCACATGAAAATTTCTATTGCTCAAATTGCTGGGTTCCCTATATTGTTAAATACTATACTACTACTGTCAAGTTTCCAAACGATGCCGTAACTGATTCATAATAATTGAACCAATGTTTTAATACAAAAACCAGTGATTTATTGATAGCTTCATTAGGGAAGATTTGTTTACAGCCAAATCTTTGCTTTGTTTATCTGCTTCTGGACTTTACCCCTGTTCCTTCCCTCCTCTCAGTCTGTGTCATAAATCACGTTACCCAATAGATACACCCCTTCCAACCGAGCAGCAGTAATCTGAGATCCCATTCCAGCGTGGAATTCACTCCCACTCATTCTGTCACCATCACAACCCGGAAAGTTGACAACTACTATGTAAGCTACACAGGCTCCCAGTTTCTCTCCAAGTGCAATTAAATTTACTTTCAAAACCCTACTAGGCATAGGAGCAGGTATCTCTTGGCGTTTTCTCCCTGAGGATATCTACTTGTCCCACCATTGCAGATATAATGGACACACTGTATGTTCCCTAAAACATTGACACCAACCAGTTACTCCAAAACCTGCCCTTTTTTGTTGCAGCTCCTGCCCTTTTGAACACCCTCCCCATTGAAACCCTCACCTCATATACAGCCCCCCCCCCCACTCATAAACCTCTGGAGATTGTTCTTCCAGGCTTTGGGATGAAGTGATTACAACAAGGCATATTGGTTCAGTGAAGAGTGGTTGTGGCATCAATGATTTCTCCTTTGGGTTTTATTCATTGTTGTTGATATTTTTATAGTCTATGTCTATATCTATATTTCAGTTTACCAATTACTAGGGATTTCTTGTCTCTCAGTGTCAGCTGTTCTCCAGAGAACGTCTTTCTTGGAAGGTGAAAGGAAGGACTATAAAAATAATATTACTTACTGTTTTCTCAGATACTGAAAAATGCACCAAGTGCCCAGATGATCAATATCCAAATGATGACAGAGTCCAATGTATCCCCAAAAGAATATCCTTCTTGTCCTATGAAGAACACCTGGGCATCATCCTGGTCTCCTTTGCTGTAGTCTTGTTTCTAACAACAGGCTTTGTTTTAGCCATATTCCTTAAATACCTAGAAACTCCCATTGTCAAAGCCAACAACCGTGACCTCTCCTACATCCTCCTGGTTTCCCTCTTGCTTTGCTTCTTGTCCTCCTTTCTCTTCATTGGACGACCAAGGAAAGCCACCTGCCTTCTCCGACAAACCATGTTCAGCATCATCTTCTCAGTAGCTGTGTCTTGTGTGTTAGCAAAAACAATCATGGTAGTGCTGGCCTTCCTGGCCACAAAACCAGGGAACAGGGTGAGGAGATGGTTGGGGAAGAGCTTGGCCAACTTCATCATCCTTTCTGGTTCTGCTGGAAAAATTGTAATTTGTGCAATCTGGCTGGGAGTTTCTCCTCCATTTCCTGATTTTGATCTGCATTCCCAATCAGGAGTGATCATCCTTCAGTGCAACGAAGGCTCTGTCACCATGTTTTATCTTGTTCTCTGCTATATGGGCTTCCTTGCTGCCATTTGCTTCACAGTGGCTTTCCTGGCCAGGAACCTGCCTGGGGCGTTCAACGAAGCCAAACTGATCACCTTCAGCATGCTAGTATTCTGCAGTGTCTGGATCTCCTTCCTGCCCACCTACTTGAGCACCAAAGGGAAATCCATGGTGGCCGTGCAGGTCTTCTCCATCTTGGCTTCTGGTGCTGGCCTGCTGGGCTGCATCTTCTTCCCCAAGTGCTACATTATCATCCTGAGACCAGATCTAAATACTAAGCAACATTTAATGATAAAAGTCGGTATCTGATCATGAAGTAGTTTCTTAGGCTCATAACACTTAATTATTTATTGCAGTTACTATTGAGTTTGTATGCTTGTTTTGACAATTTAAAATCAAAGGAAATAAACATACAAAGAATGAAAGTCTAACTTAAGATAACCCTCAAAGTGTAAAATGAATTAATTAATAATTTAAATTGTCATGAAATTAGGGAAGGACAAGATAAGAAATGACATTTTATTATTATATATATTATATAATATCAACATAATGCATCTACAGAGAAGACGAGACTTCCCACATTGGGGTGTGGGGGAGGAATACGACATCATCTATCCCAGTCCCATCTCCCCCAGACACACATCCAGCTACTTGCCTCCCCATCATTTAACTATAATTCTATCTTGTTTGTAGTTTCCATTTTCATTGTTTTAGAAATATTTTGCTTTTATGATTTAATGCATTTAACGGCATAAGGCTCCCAGAGTTGCTTTGAAATGAGATGAAGGGCAAAAAGGCCAAATGAATGAACGAACGAACAAACAAACAAACAAACATTTGAAACAAGTTTACCAGTCAGTGGGTGGTATCCTCTTTAGGCCATTTAAAAATGACGCACATCACATCTTTCCATCTTTGTAAAAACTTTTATTTTTTGTAATATTTTGTAATATACAGCAAGGAGGTGATTTTAGAGTTGTTTTTGGAAAACTTTATAAATGCTTTTTGAAACTGATTTAAAGACTATGAAGCTAATTACAAAAAATCTCTAGTGTGGGAAAAGTGTTCTTGTTTGCTAATCAATTGAAAAAAGAAAACCTTGAAAGTGGATTACCAGAGCACAAGATGACTACTTTAAAGGGATCCTAACACTTTACTTCAACCAGAAATGACTAGTGAAGGCAAAGAAATACTTTAGGAGACCACTAGAATAGATTGACTGGAGTTAGAAATGCACTTGGATGACCACTTAAAAAGTGAACAGGACATTGTGGATTACCCTGACAGACTGAGATGTATACAGATTGTTTTTGTTTTGATCATGGAAAGATAATAAGAATTTTGAAAAGAAGAAAAGGTGATATGTATGTATGGATATGCACACACACAAACACACACACAAACAAACAAACAAACAAACACACACACACACACACATACACACAAACATCATGCCAGACTAATCTTATTGCATTCTTTGACAAAGTGACAAAATTAGTAGACCAGAGGAATGCCGTCAATATAGTTTACTTGGACTTC
This sequence comes from Natrix helvetica, assembly GCF_964273705.1. Taxonomy (NCBI): domain Eukaryota; kingdom Metazoa; phylum Chordata; class Lepidosauria; order Squamata; family Natricidae; genus Natrix; species Natrix helvetica. The sequence continues at coordinate 371,157,440 of NC_138548.1, forward strand.
ACTAAGGCATTTGATAAGGTAGACCATAACCTACTACTAGATGAAGTAGAAGAATGTGTGTTAGACAGCATCACCACCAGATGGATTCGTAACTGGCTGACAAACTGCACTCAATGTGTAGTCCTCAATGAAACTGCATCTACATGGAGGAAGGGATGCAGTGGAATATCCCAAGGCTCTGTTTTGGGCCCAGTACTCTTCAACATCTTCATCAATGATTTGGATGAGGGAATAAATGGGGAACTCATCAAATTTGCAGATGACACCAAGCTGGCAGGAATAGGCAACACTCCAGAAGATAGGCTAAAGATACAGAAGGATCTTGACAAACTTGAATATTGGGCACTATCTAATAAAATGAAATTCAATGGTGAAAAGAGTAAGGTTCTACATTTAGGCAACAAAAATGAAATGCACAGGTACAGTATAGGTGGTACCTTGCTCAACAGTAGTAACTGTGAAAGGGATCTTGGAGTCCTAGTGGACAGCAATTTAAATATGAGCCAGCAGTGTGCAGAAGCTGCCAAAAAAAGCCAACACAGTTCTAGGCTGCATCAACAGAGGGATAGAATCAAGATCACGTGAAGGGTTAATACCACTTTATAATGCCTTGGTAAGGCCACACTTGGAATACTGCATTCAGTTCTGGTCGCCACGATGTAAAAAAGATGTGGAGACTCTAGAAAGAGTGCAGAGAAGAGCAACAAAGATGATTAGGGGACTGGAGACTAAAACATATGAAGAACGGTTGCAGGAACTGGGTATGTCTAGTTAAATAGAAAGAAGGACTAGGGGAGCCATGACAGCAGTGTTCCAATATCTCAGGGGTAGCCACAAAGAAGAGGGAGTCAAACTATTCTCCAAGGCACCTGAGGGTAGAACAAGAAGCAATGGGTGGAAACTAATCAAGGAGAGAAGCAACTTAGAACTGAGGAGAAATTTCCTGACAGCTAGAACAATCAGTGGAACAGAAATTGCCTCTAGAAGTTGTGAATGCCCCAACACTGGAAGTCTTTAAGAAGATGTTGGATAGCCATTTGTCTGAAACGGTATAGGGTTTCCTGCCTAGGCAGGGGGTTGGACTAGAAGACCTTCAAGGTCCCTTCCAACTCTACTATTGTATTGTATTGTATTGTATTGTATTGTATTGTATTGTATTGTATTGTATTGTATTGTATTGTATTGTATTGTATTGTATTGAGATCCACCAGGCAATTAGTTCATAAATAAATATAGTAATGACTCCACATCCCCCAAAATCTTCCTTTGCCACTGAAGAAGCTTCTTGGATGAGAAGCGAAATGCCCTAAAGAAAAATGAGAAAATCCAGTTGCCTTTGATATAAAAGCATCTTTGGGACAACGGTGACATGGATGAATGACAACCTCTACAAATCTCTGCACATAGGTCCCCAAAAGAACTCATGATCCCCAGGGAAGAAATTACCTCTCCCTATAATTACCACCATCCTGATTTTTGGAAACCCTTCCGTCACTTCTCCAGTGGCTGCCTTTGGTGTAAACATCAGATTGAAGCAAGGTGCAAAGGACTTTACCTCACAAAAGGCTGCATGAATAAACTTGTACTCTCCGTGGCACAAATTTTGGGACATCCAGGGACTGTGCTTCTCCTTTCCTTTCTCTCCTTTCCAGGTGAAGTTCTGTTTATCTCTCTCTCTCACTCAACAAAGTTACTCTCATTTCCATATTGTGAAAGTGCTTCGAATTCTTCAAACTCTCTTGTTCTTCCTCAGAAACAGGAAGGGGATTGATTCAGCCCCATGAATTATGGACCTCCTGCTTCTGCTTCTGCTTCTGCTTCTGCTGCTGATGTCCCAGCCAGTCTCTGGGAAGCTGAGAATGAAGTGCCTGCTGAGTTTGAAGGAGCAGGAGGGGGAAAAACTACGGAGCTATTACAGGCCAGGAGACCACTTCATTAGCATAGTCTCCTTTGCCACAGTAATGTCCCATATAATGCTGCCTTTCAACACACCTCCTTATACTCAATCTCCCCCGTAAGTCATTCAGTGGGATGGAGTTGCATTCTCTCCATTTGCAGTCCTAACATTCTTCTTTTCTTTCAGTTACTCCTATCTTGCGGTGATGGGTAACTATAATTTGCTTCTTGTTTTGGACTCTTTTAGCTTAAGACTGAATGGGCTTGTGGAGAAAATAAATGAAAATATATTTTGTTGTTGTTAGAGATGATGTTTATCGTGAACATTTTTTACAGTAGCTCATTGACTGATCCAGCATTAATCCTACAGTTCATTTTTGCCATTCAACAAGTCAACAAGAATTCTCAACTTTTGTACAATCTCACCCTTGGCTACAACATCCATGACAATTATTGGAACAACCTTGGCACTTCTGATGCCTTGCTGGACATGCTCTCTACTGGAGAAGCCAATATTCCCAACTACAGCTGTGGAAAAAAGGACAACCTGATGGCTGTTGTTGATGGATCTTTTGATGACATCTCCATTCAGATGTCAACATTAGTAGGCACCTACTAAGTCCCACAGGTTTGTTTTTGTGTTTCTCTATCTGGTAAAGTGAGCAGGTTGTTGGTTGTTGGGTAATAGATTCAATCATGTCTTTTCTATGGAATTCACGGGCTGATTTTCACCATGGCCATTGCCAAGGCTAGGGATTGGGATCCACAGTGGGGAGGCAGCCTAAACATTGACTTGAGTAAGACTTGAGCAACTGGACACAAAGTTAAATATGGAACATTTAAGCAAATTTTGAAAAATGAACTGATTTGCATTTGCAGTGCTCTAGAGATAGAAGACATAACACGTCTATTTATGGATGCCAATTTTATTAGAAAAAAGAAAGGGCAATATCTTAGACCCCAGATTAGACAAATGATTATATTCAATATTGCTAATATTCTGCATGTTGTATTCTTTATCTTGATATGACTTAGGGGTTAAAAAAACCAATAAACTATTCTAGTATGTTCGTGAGAACCACACTGGATGTGTTAAAAGCTTACATTTTGGACTTGACATGATCTAAATATAATACACTATTCTTCTCTGCTTCTTCAGATCAGTTATGGAATTGTTCCAGAGGCTCTGAGTGATAAAAGTCAATTTCCTTTTTTCCATGAGATGCTGCCCAAAAATGGGTTCCAATACTCAGGAATTGTCCAACTTCTCCTCTGTTTCAGATGGACTTTGATTGGTCTCTTTCTACCAGACACAGAGGAGGGAGAGAATTTCATGAGGACTTTCACTCCTATGCTTGTCAGGAATGGAATTTGTGTCGTTATCTCACAACAATTCTCAATGACTAGACCTACAGAACCTCTCAGAAAAGCCATCTCTAAGTGGAAACAAGTCAATGTTTTTGTTCATTTCATAGAATTTGCTTCTCTTGCGGATAGAGGTCGCCACATCCATTTAACAATGGAAGGTTTGCCGGGACCCATTGAAGGGAAAGTCTGGATCACCACAATCATAGAGAAAGTGACAATGACAAGGCATTCAGTTTCGAAATATATCCATAGTATTTGGACCTTTGATTTTCAGGAAAAAAATATATGGCCAAATGATGACGCCTTTCCATCCAGCCTTTTTAGGGATTCCAAATTTGAAGACAAGTCTTTTCGATGTTCTTTTTCAAAGCATGTCCTTTCTGTCAAGGGCCGGAGACGATGTACCCAGATAGCACCACTGGATACACAAGAGAAAAGGAACAGAGTTCAGATAAAAATTAACCATCGTTTTTACAGTGTTTTTAAGACTCTGGCCCATGTCTTGAATGTTGCCTATTCCTCAATATCTAGGAGGAGAAAAGCGGACAAGAAAGAGAGATTGGGAGTGCCAAGGCTAGAGCCATGGCAGGTATGGGCTCCTGACAAGGATCCATCAAACCTACCGTATTTTTCAGAGTATAAGATGCATCTTTTCCCCCCCAAAAAGAGGGTGAAATCTGGGTGCATCTCATACACTGAATACAGCATTTTTGGCCTAATGAAACCCTGCCCTCGTTGCAAAAATGGATGTGCAGAGGGTTTGGGAGGTTTGCAAAGGGCTCCTGGGGCTGGGGAGGGCAAAAATGAGTGAACAAAAGGGCTGATTTTGCTCCTTTTTGACCCCCCCTCCCAGCCCTAGGGAGTACTCTACAAGCCTCCCAAAGCTCTGCATGACCTTTTTGTGTGTGTAAGAAATGAGGTGTGCAGAGGGTTTGGGAGGCTTGTAGAGTGCAAAAGCAGCTTGTATTTGGTGTTCTGATTTGTTTTGCCAATGTGTAACACAGAACATTTGTTGGTTGAGATTTGAAGTTGCCTATTGTTTGACCATTCTGACACATAGTCAAGGTTTTTTTGAAGGGTGGCAGCATTTTAGGTGGTGTTAAATAGTTTTACATGATCAGTGAAGAGAACGCAGTTGCTTGTAATATGATCGCAAAGGACATTTATGTAAAGTATAAAGAGTATTGGTCTCCTAAAATGCTGCCTTGGGGGACACTGCTGTTAACAGGTGCAGGATTTGATAGGGTTCTCCCTATTTTGATCACTTGTTACCTATCTGACAGGAATGTAGCTATCCAATTATGCAGGGATCCAGAGATGCCATAAGATTTAATTTTAAAAGTAGTTTATCGTGTACCACTGAATCAAAAGATTTACAGAAGTCTATGTAAACTGTGTGTATCGCTTTGCCTTGCTCAAGTTGTGTAGTCCATATGTTTTTACAGTGTAGGAGTTGTAGATTGTAGGATAATTTTTTTCCTGAAACCATTTTTTTTGTGAGATAGTATAGATTGTTCATTTCTAAGTGGCGGGTAACCGATTGGTTTATGATTGATTCCATGACTTTGCAGGTGACGCCAAATGAAGAGATTGTTCAGTAATTTTCAACTAGGCAGGGGGCTCCCTTTTTGAAGATAGGGATGACTGTGGCTAGAGACCATAGGTTGGGCAAGGAGCTTGTTCTGAAAGATTTTTCAAAGATTATGCTTAGAGGCTCTGCTATGGCAGTGGAAAGCATTTTTAAGAAGGAGGCACATAGTCCATCAGGTCCAAGAGATAGAGATGGTTTTATGCTGCATAGTGCCTTTTCAACGTTATCTTCTGTAAAATTGATTTGTGTTAGATCGTTGTAATTATTTGTGGTATGACTAGGAAACATTGGGCACGAGCCATTGCTGTTTACAAAGACTGAGCTGAAGAATATGTTAAAGATTTTTGGCTTTAATGACTTCATCATTACAGTCTTTGCCTTTTAAGGGTGGGATGGATCTTAAATCTTTAAGTTGGTTGTTAACAAAATTATAGAAGGCACTGTTGGATTTCATGCACAAAAGGCTTTCCTCTTGTTTGATGTGATAATTGAGGCATTCAGTCTTTATCTGATGGCATCAGTTTTTATAGCAGCTTTTAAAGTTAGCAACGTAGCCAGTTTTGTTTTTTCGTCAGAGAGATTTTTTGGGGGGCATTGGAGCTTCCGTATTGCTATGGGTAATTTGTTTTCTTGGTTTGGGAAGTTATTAGTGGTACTTATAGTTTAATGACTATTTGGACTTCGAGCAAAAAAAATATTATAATAGTATTCGGCAGTATTACAGCCAGTGAATAGAATGTGCCAATCAAGAGATGAGAGGTCGGTGTCTATGAGATTATAGTTGGCTTTTTAAAAGTTATAATTGGATATAATTATATTTATAATTATAAATATATTTTACAATTTAAATCAATTCAATTGAAATAATGTAAATACAATTTAAATAAATTTTACAATTTAAATAAAAACCTTAATGGTTTTTTAATTAGCATGATAGAATTTTACATTCATAAATTTCAGCCGTGGTGGCATAGTTAGAATGCAAGTATTGTTGGCTAACTCACTGCTCACTACCAGGAGTTTGATCCTGACCAGTTCAAGGTTGACTCAGCCTTCCATCCTCCCAAGGTTGATAAAATGGGGACCCAGATTGTTGGGGGCAAGAGGCTGATTCTATAAACCACTTAGAGACAGCTGTAAAAAGCACTGTGGTATATAAGTCGAAGTGCGATTGTTATTCACGCAAATAATGAAGGTGGGGACTGAACATTTCTTGTTCACTGCCTCAGCTTTAAAATCGCTCCTCCTTGTAGGATGTTTCAAGTTGTTTCAAAATTCCTGGATGTTTCCATTCTAGTTTCATCCCTTTCTGGAGAAGAATGAATTTTGCAATTTTTCCTGGGAAAAACTATACTTGGACCAAAGTGGAAATGTAGCAGCAGATCTGAATATCATAAGTTGGTTGCTTTTCCCCAAGGAGGATCCCATCAAAGAGCAGCTGGGGAGTTTTGAAAGACAGAGGCTTATTATCAACCAAGATGCTCTTTCACGGCTAAAGTTGCTCAACAAGGTGGTTGAAAATATTGGCAACTTTTCTCTGTCTGTATAGTTGGTGTTAGTATCCCCTGAAAGAGCAGGCTCAGGTCTTTTTAAAGAGCCCATAACTGACCAGAGTTATTTATGCTTCTGTTTCACCACACTGGGATAGGCCTCCTGCTGCCAGGAAGGTGATCCGAGGTGCGCAGGCAAAAAGATCCGTAATGACCTGTCCAATGTGAGATAATGCCTTAATCTAGAAAAATGGACTGAAACTTTGGACTTTGAACCTCCCTCCCCAAAAAACTTTCTTGACTCTTGAAATAATGAGATAATGAGGGTCAATTCGCAATGAAATGCTACTTAGATTTCATCTTTGGCTTGTAAGCCATCTTAAAACCCTTTGAAAACAATTGTTTGGTGATTGTCAGCTACCTTAAGTCTTCCACTGAAAGAAAAAGTGATCTAAATTTAAGTAATAAAGAAATGTGGGTCTGTCTTTCCATATCATCTAATTCTAATTTTGAGAGACGGTGGAGGATAAGGGGTTCTGCAGTGCTATGGTTCTTGGGCAGAGATGGGATTCAGCAGGTTCTGACCAGTTCTGGAGAATGGTAGCAGATATTTTGAGTAGTTTGGAGAAGCGATAAATACCACCTCTGACTGGCCCCGCCCCCACCTATTCTCTGCCTCCTGAGTCCCAGCTGATTGGGAGGAAATGGGGATTTTGCAGTATCCTTCCCCTGCCACACCCACCAAGCCACGCCCACAGAACTGGGAGTAAATTTTTTTGAATCCCACCACTGTTCTTGAGGGCTCAAAGAGTTGGACACAATTAGAAATTAACAACAAAACTAATTCTTCAATGGAAAGGACATTTTCTTGAATACCACACTTGGCCTTAGACATTCCCCTTTCCCACACAGGACTTGTCCCATGTGCTGCAGCAAAAGATGCCTGACTTACACCTTTTGAGGGACATATTCTCATGACTTCACCTCCACTTGTCCTCACTATAATTCCAGAAACTAGACAGTAATCTTTAGTATTATTTCACCAGCATGGCAGCTGTACGAATTGAAAATATAAACATACAGATATAACTAAATAATACCTGATTTGAGGTTGAAAGCCCTCGTTTGTGAGGAATTTTTTCTTTATTTTTTATTGGAAGAAGGATTTGGATTATTTTCAAAGGGAAGTGGATTTGGAGTGGTGCAATGGCCCAGAGGTGAAGCTCTCACCTCACAATCAGGGGGCTTTGAGTTCGATCCTAGGTAGAGGCAGATATTTCTCTCTCTGGAAACACTGAGAATATATCTGCTGAACACAACTCCGCATTGGCAACAGGAAGGGCCTTTGGCCATTAAACACTCTGCTAGCTCCATTCAGTTGACCAGACTCCACACCGCAAGGGATTATGGGTCATTAAGAAGTAGCTTTGCAGTATTTTATGTAGTCCAGAAGAAACCTTTTCCTCATCAGAAGTTTCTTCCTTAAGCACAGCTTAATTTTATAAAAATTTTGGCAGACGTTTTGGAATGAATTTTGTTTTTCTGCTTAGTCTCTGCCTCAGTCCAAATGTGTGGACAATTGTCACCCTGGATTTGTAAAACGGGGTCGGAAAGAAGAACCCATTTGCTGCTACGATTGTATTTCTTGTCCGGAAGGGACCATCTCCACACAGGAAGGTGAGTGACACCAGAGGAAAGGGCATTGGATTCAACCAGAGCATTTGACCAAAGTGCATGTTAAAAGACATTTTATTCTTCATTGCTATTTTTAACATCTCCAATTTATTCCATAATGGGAGGAATAAGATCTTGAATAAGATCCAATCCATTTCCGTGTTTTTGTAAATGTTCATTGATATCTAATGCCTGAGCCTAATAAAAATGGAGACTGAATTCTTTTTAGATGATAAAAAGTAAACAAAAAGCAATAAAATAAAGGGCTGCCACAAAGAAGAGGCGGTCAACCTATTCTCCAAAGCACCCAAAGGCAGGACAAGAAACAATGGATGGAAGCTAATCAAGGAGAGAAGCAACCTAGAACTAAGAAGAAATTTCCTGAAAGTGAGAATAATTAATCAGTGGAACAATTTTCCTCCAGAAGTTATAAAGGCTCCAACACAGGAAGTTTTTAAGAAGAGATTGGATAACCATTTGTTTGAAATGCTATAGGATTTCGTGTCTAAGAGGGGGTTGGACTAGAAGACTCCCAGGTCCCTTCTATCTCTGTTATTCGGAATTCATTACCTGGCACTCTCTTCCTTTTTTGGCGGTTCTTTTTTAATGATTGAATGATTTTGAATCCTAGTTACTTGGCACATGAAAATTTGTATTGCTCAAATTGTTGGGTTCCCTACATTGTTCCATACTATACCACTACTGTCAAGATTCCTAACGATGCTGTTACTGATTCATAAGAATCGAGGGAATGTTTTATACAAAAACCAGTGATTTATTGATAGCTTCTTTAGGGAAGATTTGTTTGCAGCCAAATCTTTGCTTTGTTTATCTGCTTCTGGACTTTACCCCTGTTCCTTCCCTCCCCTCAGTCTGTGTCATAAATCACGTTGCCCAATAGATACACCCCTTCCAACCCAGCAGCAATAATCTGAGATCCCATTCCAGTTGACAGTATGCGTGGAATTCACTCCCACTCATTCTGTCACCATGACAACACGGTGAGTTGACAACTACTATGTAAGCTACACAGGCTCCCAGTTTCTCTCTGTGCAATTAAATTCACTTTCAAAGCCCTACTAGGCATAGGAGCAGGTGTCTCTGGGGCTTCTTCTCCCTGAGGATATCTACTTGTCCCACCATTGCAGATTTAATAGACACACTGTATGTTCCCTAAAATATTGACACCATACAGTTACTCCAAAGCCTGCCCTTTTTTGTTGCAGCTCCTGCCCTTTTGAACACCCTCCCCATTGAAACCCTAACCTCCTAAACGCCCCCCCCCCACTCATAAACCTCTGGAGATTGTTGTTCCAGGCTTTGGGATGAAGTGATTACAACAAGGCACATTGGTTCAGTGAAGGGTGGTTGTGGTGTCAATGATTTCTCTTTTGGGTTTTATTTATTGTTGTTAATATTTTTATTGACATACATATATTTTATTTTTTTAACTGGAATGTAAGCTGTCTACTACATTTTGTTTAAGATGGGCAACCATATTTTAAAAAATCTTTCTCTGTGTATATCTACATTTCAGTTTACCAGTTACTAGGGCTTTCTTGTCTCTGTGTCAGCTGTTATCCAGAGAAGGTCTTTCTTGGAAGGTGAAAGGAGAGACTATAAAAATATTACTTACTGTTTTCTCAGATACTGAAAAATGCACCAAGTGCCCAGATGATCAATATCCAAATGATGACAGAGTCCAATGTATCACCAAAAGAATATCCTTCTTGTCCTATGAAGAACATCTGGGCATCATCCTGGTCTCCTTTGCTGTACTCTTGTTTCTAACAACAGGCTTTGTTTTAGCCATATTCCTTAAATACCTAGAAACTCCCATTGTCAAAGCCAACAACCGTGACCTCTCCTACATCCTCCTGGTTTCCCTCTTGCTTTGCTTCTTGTCCTCCTTTCTCTTCATTGGACGACCAAGGAAAGCTACCTGCCTTCTGCGACAAACCATGTTCAGCATCATCTTCTCAGTAGCTGTGTCTTGTGTGTTAGCCAAAACAATCATGGTAGTGCTGGCCTTCCTGGCCACAAAACCAGGGAACAGGGTGAGGAGATGGTTGGGGAAGAGCTTGGCCAACTTCATCATCCTTTCTGGTTCTGTTGGAAAAATTGTAATTTGCGCAATCTGGCTGGGAGTTTCTCCTCCATTTCCTGATTTTGATCTGCATTCCCAATCAGGAGTGATCATCCTTCAGTGCAACGAAGGCTCTGTCACCATGTTTTATGTTGTTCTCGGCTACATGGGCTTCCTTGCTGCCATTTGCTTCACAGTGGCTTTCCTGGCCAGGAACCTACCTGGGGCGTTCAACGAAGCCAAACTAATCACCTTCAGCATGTTGGTCTTCTGCAGTGTCTGGATCTCCTTCCTGCCCACCTACCTGAGCACCAAAGGGAAATCCATGGTGGCCGTGCAGGTCTTCTCCATCTTGGCTTCTGGTGCTGGCCTGCTGGGCTGCATCTTCTTCCCCAAGTGCTACATTATCATCCTGAGACCAGATCTAAATACTAAGCAACATTTAGTGATAAAAGTCGGTATCTGATCATGAAGCAGTATCTTAGGTTCATAACACTTAATTATTTATTGCAGTTATTATTGAGTTTGTATGCATGTTTTGACAATTAAGGTTATTTAAAATAAAAGGAAATAAACATATAAAGAATGTAAGACTAACTAATAATAATAAACAAAGTGTAAAATAAAAAAAAATTAATAATTTCAATTTTCATGAAACTAGGGAAGGAAAAGATAAGAAATGACATTTTATTATTATATATATTATATAATATCAACATAATGCATCTACAGAGGAGACAAGACTTCCCCGATTGGGGTGTGGGGGAGGAATATGACATCATCTACCTCCAGTCCACAATACAGTCTTTTCAGCAGTCCCAAGAAGGCTTAATAACCATTTGCACTACTTCGGTGACACAGAGGACACAGATAAATCTCCAAGTGGCCTCAATGACTCTCTACAAGCCTCCTAAAGGCTATTCCTGCCCTTATTTTGAAAAAAAACCCAGGCCCATTTTCACAAAAAATGGGCCGTTTTTGGGAGGTCTGCAGAGTGCAAAAACTGTTTTTTAATTTGCCTCTTCAAAATCTTGGTGCGTCTTATACTCTGAAAAATATGGTGTGTATGTATGTATGTATGTATGTATGTATGTATGTATGTATGTATGTATGTATGTATAAATAAATAAATAAATAAATAAATAAATAAATAAATAAATAAATAAATAAATAAATAAATTTGGGGCAAACTTCTCCAATTTCCCACATTGTACCATCTTCAAAGTTTGGAGCCACAACTTTGAGTTCTCCCTTTGAGCACCTCCTATTGACCCACTCAGGACTCCGATGGTTCTCTTCCTTACAATTGTCCAAATTATAGTGATTTTGTTGTTAGGACTCTAGAGACCTTTCTGCAAACTTTCAGAACATTTTACACAGAGATGTCAGAAATTGGTTTGATATCAACACCAGACTCAAAGCAAAATTGGGTGGAGCCTATATTAGAAATACTAGATGCATACATGACTCTGGAGGAAAAAAGAGAATCTGGAGCTGGATTCAGTACAGGCAGGTGCTGTGTTTACGTCTCTTGGCTGGGCTCTGAGTGGATCTGAAGCTACTTCCCTGGAAGAGCTTAAAACTCTTCTGGGGTTAAACTGAGGTTAAAACCAATTTCGTTGTATTTAAGCACAACAATGACAATAAAGATTATACTTACTTATCCTTACTTTCTTCCACCTCTTCATCGCATTCATTGTTCAAAGCCAGGTGCCACAGAGAAGGCTCAAATCATGTTGCTACTGCTTCAACTTATCCTGCTTCTGTGGCCAAGAGAAGCCTGTGAGATACCCAAAGCCAAAGGCCTCCTGACTCTGGAGCAGGTTGAAGTGGACCCAACCATTACAAATCGGGAGATGATTTCATTAGTGGCATAATCTCTGCAAGGGACACTAGGTTTGAATCATTAAGCTTTGACCAAAGTCCTTCAATAAAGTTCCTTGAATAAGTCCTGCGCTGCATTAGAGCCACTTCATTTTCTTTTCTCTCTTTTCTTTCTTTTCTTTTCTGTCTTTCTGTCTCTCTCTCTTTCGTTCTTTCTCTCTCTCTTTGTCTCTCTCTCTCTCTTTGGTTCTTTCTTTCTTTTTTAAAAGTCAGATGCATTTATTCTTTCATCTTTTGGCTGAATACTCAAAGTTTCCTTTCTTCTACCCGATGCTCCCTGCTGAAGGAATCCACTACCCAGGAATGGTCCAGCTTCTCCTCTATTTCAATCGGAACATGGTTGGTCTCGTTGCTCCAGAAACTGACCAGGGGGAGAAGTTCATGGGGACAATGTCTTCTTTGATGTTAAGGAACAGCATTTGTGCAGTTATCCACCAACACTTTCCACTAAATCTGTACTAGCTAGTTTTAATCCTTAGCAAATATTACAAGTGGAGAGAAGTCAATGTCACGGTTTATGGTTCGGAGATAATTTCCTTTCAGTTTGGAATGTTGATTCTAGAAACAGTACTTCAACATTTTCCGGGACCTTTTGTAGAGAAAGTCTGGATCACCACAGCACACTGGGACCTGAGCCTCGAGTTAATGATGACTAGCGCTTCCTTTAAATACATTGGTGGCTTCTTTTCCTTCCTAATACAGAAAAAACAAATGGGCAAACTATGATGCTTTTAGCCTCTTTATTGACTCAGTTATTAACTTTTTTTTATTAAAAGTTTTAATAAATTTTACAAATGTTTCCCCTTCCCCTTCCCTCCCTCCAGTCCCAACCCTCCCCCCTCCCCCCTTCCTCCCCCCAACCTCCAAAAGCAAAATACAGGGTATAAACATTTAACAATCATATGCTAACATAAGCTAACTGACTTTAACATCCTACCTCCTCTTGTGCTTTAATTTAAGTTAGTTTAATTTTGTTAAACTAACTTAAATTGTTATCTAACTAACTTTAGATAAATTGTAACATTCCTTGTGCCTTCACTCATAAGCTAATTGAAATTTTTTAGTCCGATATTTATTTTGAATATAGTCAATCCATCTTCTCCATTCCAACTTATATTTCTCATCTGAATGGTCCTTCAAATATGCTGTGATTTTGGCCATCTCTGCTAAGTTTACTACTACTCTGTTATTAACTTTTCAAAGAAAACCTTTACGTGTTCCGCCACTAAGGATGACTTTTCGGTGAAGGTCTGGAGACGGTGCAGGCAGAAAGAAGAGCTGGTGGCCCTGAGGGAGGAGGAGATGGATCAGATCCTGGCTATGGACAGTTATCTCACTTACAGCAACATCTGGGCTGTGGGAAGGGCCTTAAATTTGGCTCATATCTCCAAATTCAAGAGATCAGTGAGGCACAGAGGCATGAAGGTAGAAGCTCCAAAGCTGATGGCTTGGCAGGTATTTTTTCACATCAGGCCATTGGTGGGTTCCTACTGGTTTGGACCAGTTCGGCTGAACAGGAACCGTGTTTCCCAGAAAATAAGACAGGGCCTTATTTTCTTTTGACCCCCGAAATAAGCACTTGGCCTTATTTTCGGGGAGGTCTTATTATTATTGAGGTGCAGGAGGTGGTAAGCGTGTTCACCTCATGGCTTCTACTGTGTTGCAATATTTTCAGGAGTGCTTATTTTAGCACATGAGCTCAAAAACCTGATTGGGCTTATTTTCCGGGGAAGTCTTATTTTCAGGGAAACAGGGTAGTAGTTTGGCAGCCTGGGTCTCTGGAACCGGCAGCGACCCAGGCCTGCCCCACCCCCAAACCGGTTCCCCAGGCACCGGCACCATCTTGTTCTTCAGTTCTTCAGTGTGTATGTGTAAAGCGTGCACACAAGCGAACTGGCCTACCGGACCCCCCCCCCCCCCTCTGCATCAGTCTTGTGCCGTATCTTCTGCAGATGGGTTATCAGCTTTGTAAGTGGGTGCCTTGGTTACTTATTCTGAAAATTTAAATTATCCTGTAACTCAGATCCAACCTAATTGCGATATATCTTTCATTTCTTTTTGCTTTCCGTTCTCCTGATCTGCGTTTTTGCAATAATTTCCTCCTTTTTTTAAGACAATACTTTGATTTCTTTTTTATTTCCATTCCATAATCCAATTTCACAATGTAGAATACAAATAAAAATAGGGAGATGGGGAAGGGAAAATGGAGGAAAGAAAAGTTTGCGATGCAAACAAACAAATAAACACTTCCGATGTCCTTTCTAAACTCTTCTTTCCTTTCCCTTTCCAGCTTCACCCTTTCCTTCAAAGCCCTCAGTTTCACAATAATTCCATAGATGGGATATAGTTGGATGAGAAAGGAGATCTGTCGGTTGACCTGGACATTTTGAACTAGATTGTTTTCTAGTTAGTTTCACTCGCGAGTTTTTTTTACAAAGGGATTCAATGGGCGAAAGGGCGAGGAACGCAACAAAGCTGGAAAGATAAGAGGCATACCTCACAGCCCAACACCGCCCACCTCGCCCCAATGATAAAGGCAGCCTGCCTGGTTCCCTTCCCCGCCATCCCTTTAGTGAGGGGTGGGAGGGGTGGGGGGGAGAAGCGAGACGCGTGTCCTAGTGCTACCAGAGACTGACAGCTCCGTTGCGTTCCTTGCCCTTTCGCTCATTGAATCCCCTTGTAAAAAAAAATCTCGCGAGTTGAACTCTTGAGGTTTTTTTTACAAGGGGATTCAATCGGCGAAAGGGCGAGGAACACGATGGAGCTGGAAAGGTAAGTGGCACGCCTCGCTTCTCCCCCCCCCCACCTGCCACCCCTTGTTAAAGGGAAGGCGGGGAAGGGAACCAGGCAGGCTGCCTTTACCATTGGGGTGAGGTGGGTGGTGTTGGGCTGCGAGGCACACCTCTTACCTTTCCAGCTCCGTCGCGTTTCTCGCCATTGTATTCAGGGAAGCCCCTGGTAAAAAAAAACCTTCTCGTGATTTCAAGATGTTTGATTGAACTCGCAAGAAGTTTTTTTTTTACCAGCCGCTTCCCTGAGCACAATGACGAGGAACGTGACAGAGCTGGAAAGGTAAAAGGCACGCCTCGCTTCTCACCTGCTCCATAAATAATAAGCTCTCCCCTATAATAAGCTCAAGGCCATATTACGTCGGGCAAAATAAAATAAGACCCTGTCTTATTTTCGGGGAAACATGGTAGGAGGCAGAGGCCAAAGGGTGGGGGGCAGTGGGTGGGTGGAGCTACATTCAGTGTATAAGATGGACCCAAATTTTCACCCTCTTTTAGGAGGGAAAAAGGTGCATCTTATACTCTGAAAAATACGGTACTTCATTTCATTCCTCAGACCCTACCAACTTCTAGGTGGGTGGAAAGTTGTCATACTGGATTCATGAAGATGGTTTTCGGAAGGGAAACCCATCTGTTGCTACCATCCAAGCATCAACAGAGATGGCTGTATACTTAAGATTGAGACTTTCCTATCCTACAAAGAAATGTTGGGGATACAATACAATACAATACAATACAATAGTAGAGTTGGAAGGGACCTTGGAGGCCTTCTAGTCCAACCCCCTGCCTAGGCAGGAAACCCTATACCGTTTCAGGCAAATGGCTATCCAACATCTTCTTAAAGACTTCCAGTGTTGGGGCATTCACAACTTCTGGAGGCAAGCTGTTCCACTGATTAATTGTTCTAACTGTCAGGAAGTTTCTCCTCAGTTCTAAGTTGCTTCTTTCCTTGATTAGTTTCCACCCATTGCTTCTTCTTCTACCCTCAGGTGCCCTGGAAAATAGTTTGACTCCCTCTTCTTTGTGGCAACCCCTGAGATATTGAAACACTGCTATCATGTCTCCCCTAGTCCTTCTTTCTATTAAACTAGACATACCCAGTTCCTGCAACCGTTCCTCATATGTTTTAGTCTCCAGTCTCCTAATCATCTTTGTTGCTCTTCTCTGCACTCTTTCTAGAGTCTCCACATCTTTTTTACATCGTGGCAACCAGAACTGAATGCAGTATTCCAAGTGTGGCCTCATCAAGGCATTATAAAGCGGCATCAACACTTCACGTGATCTTGATTCTATCCCTCTGTTGATGCAGCCTAGGACTGCGTTGGCTTTTTTGGCAGCTGCTGCACACTGCTGGCTCATATTTAAATGGTTGTCCACTAGGACTCCAAGATCCCTTTCTCAGTTACTACTACTGAGCAAGGTACCACCTATACTGTACCTGTGCATTCCATTTTTGTTGCCTAAATGTAGAACCTTACTCTTTTCACCATTGAATTTCATTTCATTAGATAGTGCCCAATATTCAAGTTTGTCAAGATCCTTCTGTATCTTAAGCCTATCTTCTGGAGTGTTGGCTATTCCTGCCAGCTTGGTGTCATCTGCAAATTTGATGAGTTCCCCATTTATTCCCTCATCCAAATCATTGATGAAGATGTTGAAGAGTACTGGGCCTAAAACAGAGCCTTGGGGTACTCCACTGCATACTTCCCTCCATGTAGATGCAGTTCCATTGAGGACTACCCATTGAGTGCGGTTGGTCAGCCAGTTACAAATCCATCTGGTGGTGATGCTGTCCAACCCACTTTTTCTACTTTATCTAGTAGTAGGTTATGGTCTACCTTATCAAAAGCCTTACTGAAGTCCAAGTAAACTATATCAACAGCATTCCTCTGGTCCACTAATTTTGTCACATTATCAAAGAATGCAATAAGATTAGTCTGGCATGATCTGTTTTTAACAAATCCATGTTGGCTTTTGGATATTACTTTGCTTGCTTCTAGGTGTTCGCAAATTCGTTGCTTGATTATTTTTTCCAGAATCTTTCCAGGTATTGAGGTCAGGCTGATAGGTCTGTAGTTTCCTGGATCTATTTCTTTCCCATTTTTGAAGATGGGAACCACATCAGCTCTTTTCCAGTCCTCTGGTAGTTCCCCGGTTTTCCAGGATCTCTGAAAGATATAATTCAGTGGTTCTGAGATCTCGTCTGCTAGTTCCTTCAGAACCCTGGGGTGTAATCCATCCGGTCCTGGTGATTAGTAGACAGGCAGCACTAGAACTAATCGTCAACAACCTAAAGTGGCACCAAAGTAGTGTTCTATAGTTCCGGGTCACCTTGCCCAGGAGTCTCTGGAGACAAGAGAGTACATTGAAGGACAACACCCAATTTCCTGAATGTTGAACTATCTTCTTTCAGCATCACTTTCTAGACATGTCCAGAAAGGAAGGACCACAACTACTTCAGACCACTGCCCTCTAGGGGTATATCTATGATTTTTCACCATGTTTTTCTACAGCTTCTCCTCCGCGTATGGAGGCCCAGAAGTAGTTCAGGTTCCCCAGAGGAAATGTTGCTTCTTACAGTAATTATGAAAATCCTGCTCTGTGAGATCTCTCCTGACATTTCTGCAGTGATTGCCCTTGATGTAAACATCAGACTGAAGCAACTTGAAAGGGATCTTGCATTAGAAAAGGATACATACACTCCATGTGGCACAAATTTTGGGACATTCAGGGACTGTGCTTCTTGAATGTACCTTTCCTTTCTTTCCTTTCCAGGTGAACTTACCTCTCTCTCAGTCAAGAAAGTCACTCTCATTTCCATCTTTGAATGGTGCTTTGAATTCTTCAAACTCCCTTGTTTTTCCTTAGAAATAGGAAAGGGATTGATTCACCCCATGAATTATGGATCTCCTCCTTCTACTTCTGCTGCTGCTGGTGTCCCAGCCAGTCTCTGGGAAGCTGATAATGAAGTGCCTGCTGAGTTTGAAGGAGCAGGAGGGGAAAAAACTACGGAGCTATTACAGGCCAGGAGACCACTTCATTAGCATAGTCTCCATTGCCACATTAATGTCCCATATAATGCTGCCTTTCAACACAGCTCCTTATACTCAATCTCCCCCGTAAGTCATTCAGTGGGATGGAGTTGCATTCTCTCCATTTGCACTTCTAACATTCTTCTTTTCTTTCAGTTACTCCTATCTTGCGGTGATGGGTAACTATAATTTGCTTCTTGTTTTGGACTCTCTTAGCTTAAGACTGAATGGGCTGGTGGAGAAAATAAATGAAAATATACTTTGTTGTTGTTAGAGATGATGTTTATCATGAACATTTTTTACAGTAGCTCATTGAATGATCCAGTAATAATCCTACAGTTCATTTTTGCCATTCAACAAGTCAACAAGAATTCTCAGCTTTTGTACAATCTCACCCTTGGCTACAACATCCATGACAACTATTTGAACAACATTGGCACTTCTGATGCCTTGCTGGACATGCTCTCTACTGGAGAAGCCAATATTCCCAACTACAGCTGTGGAAGGAAGGACAACCTGATGGCTGTTGTTGATGGATCTGTTGATGACATCTCCATTCAGATGTCAACATTAGTAGGCACCTACAAAGTCCCACAGGTTCGTTTTTGTGTTTCTCTATCTGGTAAAGTGAGGAGGTTGTTGGTTGTTGGGTAATAGATTCAATCATATCTTCTCTATGGAATTCACGAGCTGATTTTCACCATGGCCATTGCTGTGGCTAGGGATTGGGATCCACAATGGGGAGGCGGCCAAAAGATTGACTTGAGTAAGACTTGAGTAACTGGACACAATGTTAAATATGGAACATTTAAGCAAATTTTAAAATGAACTGATTTGCATTTGCAGTGCTCTAGAGATAGAAGACATAACATGTCTATTAACGGATGCCAATTTTATTAGAAAAAAGAAAGGGCAATATCTTAGACCCCAGATTAGACAAATGATTATATTCAATATTGCTAATATTCTGCATGTTGCATTCTTTATCTTGATATGGCTTGGGGTTTAAAAAAAACAATTAACTATTCTAATATGTTTGTGAGAACCACGTTGGATGTGTTAAAAGCTTACATTTTGGACTTGATCTGAACTAAATATAATACACTATTCTTCATTGCTTGTTCAGATCACTTTTGGAATTGTTCCAGAGGCTCTGAGTGATAAAAGTCAATTTCCTTTTTTCCATGAGATGCTGCCCAAAAATGGGTTCCAATACTCAGGAATTATCCAAATTCTCCTCCGTTTCAGATGGACTTTGATCGGTCTCTTTCCACCAGACACAGAGGAGGGAGATAATTTCATGAGGACTTTCACTCCTATGCTTGTCAGGAATGGAATTTGTGTCGTTATCTCACAACAATTCTCAATGACTAGACCTACAGAACCTCTCAGAAAAGCCATCTCTAAGTGGAAACAAGTCAATGTCTTTGTTCACTTCATAGAATTTGTTTCTCTTGTGGATAGAATTAGCCACATCCATTTAACAATGGAAGGTTTGCCGGGACCCATTGAAGGAAAAGTCTGGATCACCACAATCGTGGAGAAAGTAACAGTGATAAGTTACTCACTTTTCAAATATATCCATAGTATTTGGACCTTTGATTTTCAGGAAAAAAATATATGGCCAAATGATGACGCCTATCCATCCAGCCTTTTTAGGGATTCCAAATTTGAAGACAAGTCTTTTCGCTGTTCTTTTTCAAAGCATGTCCTTTCTGTCAAGGGCCGGAGACGATGTACCCAGATAGCACCACCACTGGATACACAAGAGAAAAGGAACAGAGTTCAGATAAAAATTAACCATCGTTTTTACAGTGTTGTTAAGACTCTGGCCCATGTCTTGAATGTTGCCTATTCCTCAATATCTAGCAGGAGAAAAGCGGACAAGAAAGAGAGATTGGGAGTGCCAACGCTAGAGCCATGGCAGGTATGGGCTCCTGAAGAGGATCCATCAATCCTACCTTATTTTTCAGAATATAAGATGCATCTTATTCCCCCCAAAATGAGGGTGAAAATCTGGGTGCATCTTATACACTGAATACAGCATTGTTGGCCTATTGAAGCTCTGCCCCCTTTGCAAAAATGGATGTGCAGAGGGTTTGGGAGGTTTGCAAAGTGCTCCTGGGGCTGATGATGGCAAAAATGAGTGAAAAAATGGGCCGTTTTTGCTCATTCCCCCCCCCCAGCACTAGGGAGTATTCTACAAGTCTCCCAAAGCTCTGCATGACCTTTTGTGTGTGCAAAAAATGAGGTGTGCAGAGGGTTTGGAAGGCTTGTAGAGTGCAAAACTGTCTTTTAATCTACCTCTTCAAAATCATGGTATGTTTTATAATCTGAAAAATACGGTAACTCCTACTTAGAAAAAAGATTCAATATCCATGTAGGGCAGCCATTTCAATTTACTTGTTCTTCCAAACACCAACAGCTTTGCCCAAGCTGAGCCCAGATTTTCAGTCGTTCACAACATTATGTTCCAAAGAGCGTAACAATGATACTTTGATATTAAACTCTACTATTATAAAATTATTCAGAATGTATACATTGTTTATGTTTATTGATTTATTTTTTTTGTCAGGAATGTATTTGATAACATATATGTATAAACATGATTTTGGATACATGAGATGGATACGAATAAAAATAAACATTAGGACAGGGACGTTGATGCACTTATCCATGCCTCCTACAGATCTCTTAGGAATGGGGTAAGGTCAACAGTCCAGAGTCTAAGGTTAAAGTTTTGGGGGTTTGGGGGAAGAAATCACGGAGTCAGGTAGGGCATCCCAGGCATTGACCACTCTGTTGCAGAAGTCGTGTTTTCTGCAGTTGAGTTTGGAGCAGTTTACCTTAGGTTTGTATCTATTGTGTGCTCATGTATTGTGGTTGAAGATGAAGTATTCATTAACCGGTAGGACATTGTAGTGGATAACTTTATGTACTATGCTTAGGTCAGACCAAAGGGGGCACAGCTCTTAGCTGACGAAGCCCAAAATTTCAAGTCTGGTGGCATAAGGGATTCTGTTGCGAGCAGAGGAGTGGAGGACTCTTCTCATGAAGTATCTCTGGACCCACTCAATTGTATTAATGTCCGATATGCACTGCAGGTTCCAGACAGATGAGCTGCATTCGAGAATTGGTCTAACAAATGTTTTGTATGCTCTGGTTAGCAGTACTATTATTACCAGAGAAGAAGCTCCGCAAGATTAGATTAACCACTCTTAATGCCTTTTTAGCAATGTTATTGCAGTGGGCTCTGGCACTTAGATCATTAGATATGAGTACTCCAAAGTCCTTGACAGAGTGAGGGTCGTCTCCAAGGTCTTGTCCACCCAGCTTGCATTTGGTGTTCTGGTTTGTTTTGCCAATGTGTAAGACAGAACATTTGTTGGCTGAGATTTGAAGTTGCCAATTGCTTGTAATATGATCGCAAAGGTCATTTATGTAAAGTATAAAGAGTATTGATCCTAAAATGCTGCCTTGGGGGACAGTGCTGTTAACAGGTGCAGGATTTGATAGGGCGCTCCCTATTTTGACCACTTGTTACGTATCTGACAAGAATGTAGCTATCCAATTATGCAGGGATCCAGAGATGCCATAAAATTTAATTTTAAAAGTAGTTTATCGTGTACCACTGAATCTAAAGATTTCCAGAAGTCTATTTAAATTGTGTCCACTGCTTTGCCTTGCTCAAGTTGTATAATCCATATGTTTTTGCAGTGTAGGAGTTGTAGATTGTAGGATAAGTTTTTTCCTGAAACCATTTTTTTTTTTTGTTAGAGAGTAGGTTGTTCATTTCTAAGCGGAGGGTAACTGATTGGTTTATGATTGATTTCATAACTTTGCAGGTGACGCCACATAAAGAGATTGGTCTGTAATTTTCAACTCAGCTGGGGTCTCCCTTTTTGAAGATAGGAATGACTGTGGCTAGAGATGATAGGATGGGCAAGGAGCTGACTCTGAAAGATTTTTCAAAGATTATGCTTAGATATTCTGCTATGGCAGTGGAAAACATTTTTAAGAAGGAGGCACATAGTCCATCAGGTCCAAGAGATGGAGATGGTTTTAGGCTGCATGGTGCCTTTTCAACGTTATCTTCTGTAAAAGTGATTTGTGTTAGATCATTGTAATTATTTGTGGTACGACTAGGAAATATTGGCAATGAGCCATTGCTGTTTACAAAGACTGAGCTGAAGAACATGTTAAAGATTTTGCCTTTAACGACTTCATCATTACAGTCTTTGCCGTTAGGTCCTTTTAGGGGTGGGATGGATCTTAAGTCTTTAGGTTGGTTGTTAAAAAAATTATAGAAGGCACTGTTGGATTTCATGTGCAAAAGGTTTTCCTCTTGTTTGATGTGATAATTGAGGCATTCAGTCTTTATCTGGTGGCAACAGTTTTTTTTTGTTATTCAAATTTTTATTGGTTTTTAAAAACAATTCAGGGAAAAAGGGTTATAGGGTTATAAAACATTTCGACAGCTACATCGTGCGGGGGGGGGAGAAGCCCCCCCAGGTCTTGCAACTTTTACAAACAATGATAGAAAAATATCAGCATTTACCTAAGTATTAGCAGTTTTAAATTTGACACAAAATCATCAGTATGTTTCAATCATTTGTTTTCTATCACTTCCATAAAAAATACATTGTAGCAACAATTGCAATAGTGTTCCAAGTCACTTTTGTGATCTGAGTCTTCTAGCTGTTGCATCCTCTCTCCCATCCACCGGCTGAGCCTCAGCCCCTCCCTCCCTTGTTTCTTGTGTAACATCTCCCATTTCACCTAAAAGAGCACTGTGTTTGTTAGCGAAAGCATCTGCTTCCACTGGTGTGTGAATTTTAATTCTGCTGCCCTCCCAAAAAATCAGCATGCCTTCTGGAAATAGCCATTTAAACCAGACCCCATTATTATATAATTTTTTTTTTGCTAAGAAGTAATATTTCCTTCTATTCTCTCTTACTTTTTGGGGGATCTGTTTAAGAATGGTTATCTCTTTATCTTTATATTTTAGTGGTCCTCCCCTTTGAGCTCCTAGAACCTCATATCTTGTAGTTTTTCTAAGAAATTTAATACGAACTTCCCTTGGAACGTTGTGTGTTCTTGCATAGGCCGAATTAACCCTATAAATCAGGTCAATGTCCCACCAGAGCTGTTGTTTTTCTCTATTAAAATAATCTGCTAGTCTCCTTGAGATCTTCATTCTCAGCTTCTGGCAAATTTTGGAACCTAGGAAAGAAAGACATCCTTTCAAATTCCATTTTTAACATCTGATTCCCAAATTCTGTATTCCCCCTTTGGATTGTCTTCATCTCATCTCTAATCCCAACCACCCCCTCCTCCAGCTCACCAATCCTCTGTTCATTCCGTGTGGTTTGCTGGTTCGTCTCTCTGAGCTCTTCCTTTAAGTCCTGCAATTGTTTTTTAATTTCGTCCTGTCCCTTTAAGATGTTTTGAAGCATCTGCTGAGTAGACAGGTCTTTTGCACTCTCTTCAGAGGCTTTAGGTTGTAGAAAAGATCCCATTTGTGACTGGTGTGCAGGGCTGGACGTTGATGTTGGGGCCGACGAGGCCTTACCAGGTGGCAATTTCTTAGGATCCATCATGAGGCTCAGAGTTAATTGTTATTCTGTACAAAGAGATGGCGTCTGTGGGAGAGCACAGCCGGCAGGAATCACCAAACAGGCAGGTCCAAAGGAGAACAAGTCCTCTAGCAGAAAATTTAAAGCAGATAGGTGGGTCAAAATATTCCAAATCCAGGGGAATAACGTGTTCGAAGAGGCTCCCGGAGTTCTCTGGGGTGGAAGTTAGTTGAAAGCCATAAAGTTTTCCAAGGGAGGAGTCTCATTCATAAAGACAAAGAAGAAGGAGGAAGTTGGCCATCTTGGGTCAGCCAGTATAGGTGATCAGGAAAACAACAAAGTCAAAATTTCCATAAGTAGTTTTAAAAAGAATCAGTTCAGCCATCCTTTCTCTCGCAATTGTAGCCAAAGAAAAATATTTTTTTTTCCCATTATTTAAGGGAAGTGAAAGTAGTTTTCAAACTTTCTCTCATGAATCTAATTGGAGAATCCCTCCAATCTAAACTCCTCCAGAAGTTGAAACAAGCAAGGCAGGAAAACTGCAAAACTGTCAGAAATATAAAAATAGTAAAAGACCTGGGGAGACCCCTCGGCTCACCGCTCTTCAGCTGCTTCGTTCTAATTGTTTATTTCCTTTAGGCTGCATTCGGAGAAGCGAATCGTGGCATTCCGCGCGATCCCTATGCTCCCCGGCTCTTGGGGCAAAACTGGAGACCCCCCTATGGCCGCCGCCATTCCAGGGGGTCCCAGCAAGCCGCACCTGTACTCCCCCTAGACTTCGGGGGAGCCCACCGGAGCAGCGAGAAGGCAGACGCGGGTGTCCGTCTCCTTCAGCTGCCGGAAGTCGTCTCCTGGTGGCATCAGTTTTTATAGCAGCTTTTAAAGTTAGCAACATAGCCAGTTTTGTTTTTTCGTCACAGAGAGATTTTTTTTTGGGGGGGGGGGGATTGGAGCTTCCGTATTGCTATGGGTAATTTGTTTTTCTTGGTTTTCGAGGTTATTAGTGGTACGTATAGTTTAATGACTATTTGGGCTTTGAGCAAAAAAAGTTTATAATAGTCTTTGGCAGTATTACAGACAGTGAATAGAATGTGCCAATCAAGAGATGAGAAGTCGGTTTCTATGAGATTATAGTTGGCTTTTTTAAAGTTATAATTGGATATAGTTATACTTATAATTGTAAATATAATTTACAATTTAAATAAATTCAATTTAAATAATGTAAATACAATTTAAATAAAATTTACAATTTAAATAAAAACACTAATGGGTTTTTAATTAGCATGGCAGCATTTTACATTCATAAATTTCAGCCGTGGTGGCGTAGTAGTTAGAATGCAAGTAATGTTGGCTAACTCACTGCTCACTACCAGGAGTTTGATCCTGACTAATTCAAGGTTGACTCAGCCTTCCATCCTCCCAAGGTTGATAAAATGGGGACCCAGATTGTTGGGGGCAAGAGGCTGATTCTATAAACCACTTAGAGAGGGCTGTAAAAGCACTGTGGTATATAAGTCGAAGTGCTATTGTTATTCACGCAAATAATGAAGGCGGGGACTGAACATCTCTTGTTCACTGGCTCAGCTTTAAAATTGCTACTCCTTGTAGGATGTTTCAAGTTGATTTCAAAATTCCTGGATGTTTCCATTCTAGTTCCATCCCTTTCTGGAGAAGAATGAATTTTGCAATTTTTCCTGGGAAAAACTATACTTGGACCAAAGTGGAAATGTAGCAGCAGATCTGAATATCATAAGTTGGTTGCTTTTCCCCAAGGAGGATCCCATCAAAGAGCAACTGGGGAGTTTTGAAAGACAGAAGCTTATTATCAACCAAGATGCTCTTTCACGGCTAAAGTTGCTCAACAAGGTGGTTGAAAATATTGGCAACTTTGCTCTGTCTGTATAGTTGGTGTTAGTATCCCCTGAAAGAGCAGGCTCAGGTCTTTTTAAAGAGCCCATAACTGACCAGAGTTATTTATGCTTCTGTTTCACCACACTGGGATAGGCCTCCTGCTGCCAGGAAGGTGATCTGAGGTGCGCAGGCAAAAAGATCCGTAATGACCTGTCCGATGTGAGATAATACCTTAATCTAGAAAAATGGACTGAAAATGACTTTGACCCTCGCCCCCCCAAAAAAAACTTTCTTGGCTCTTGAAATAATAATGAGGGTCAATTTGTACTGAAATGCTACTTAGATTTGATCTTTGGCTTGTAAGCCATCTAAAAACCCTTTGAATACAATTGTTTTGTGATTGTCAGCTACCTTAAGTCTTATACTGAAACAAAGAATTATCCAAATTTAAGCAATTAAGAAACATTGGTCTGTCTTTCCGTGTCATCTAATTGTAGTTCTAATTTTGGGAGATGGTGGAGGACAGGGAGTCCTGAAGTGTTATGGTTCTTGGGCAGACATGGGATTCAGCAGGTTCTGACAGGTTCTGGAGAACCGGTAGCAGAAATTTTGAGTACGTCGGACCGGTAAATACTACCTCTGACTGGCCCCACCCCCATTCATTCTCTGCCTCCTGAGTCCCAACCTGATCGGGAGGAAATGGGGATTTTACAGTAACCTTCCCCTGCCACAACCACCAAACCACGCCCACCGAATCAGTAGGAAAAATGTTTGAATCCCACCACTGTTCTTGGGGGCTCAAAGAGTTGGACACAATTAGCAATTAACAACAAAACTGCAATTGTTCAATGAAAAGGACCTCGTCTTGAATACCTCACTTGGCCTTAGAAATATCCCTTTCCCACACAGGGCTCATTCTCATGAAAAGGGAAAAGGTGCCTGACTTACCCTTTTTGAGGGACACATTCTCATGACTTCACCTCCACTCGTCCTCACTATAATTCCAGGAATTATAATTCTTTAGTCTTTTTTCATCAGCATGCTAACCGTATGAATTGAAAATATAAACATACAGATATAACTAAATAATACCTCATTTGAGGTTGAAAGCCACATATCTCCCTGGACATGTGCTAGTCATTCCCGACTCTAGGGGGCGGTGCTCCTCTCCGTTTCAAAGCCGAAGAGCCAGCACTGTAACATCTTACATGACATCTCCGTGATCATGTGACTGGCATGACTAAATGCCAAAGGAGCATGGAACACTGTTATCTTCCCACCAAAGATGGTCCCTATTTTTCTACTTGCATTTTTATGTGCTTTCAAACTGCTAGGTTGGCATAAGCTAGGATAAGTAACAGGAGCTCACTCGGTTATGCAGCTCTAGAGATTCAAACCACCCAACTGCCGACCTTTCTGATTGGCAAGCTCAGCATCTTAGCCACTGAGTCATTGTGTGCCTGTGATGTCCTATTTCACTCTATGAATTGAAAATATAAATGTACAGATATAACTAAATAATGACTCATTTGAGATTGACAGCCCTACTTTGTGAGAATTTTTTTTCTTTATATCTTAACTGGAACAAGGATTTGGATTGTTTTCTATTTCAATTTCAATATTTCAATTTCAAATATTGCTTTGCAATATTTTATGTTTTCCTGATCTATTGCTCAGAAGTTTCTTTTTAAAGCACAGTTTCATTTTATTTTAATCAATCTAATAAATAAAAATTTGGCAGATGTTTTGGAATGATTTTTTGTTTTTCTGCTTAGTCTCTGCCTCAGTCCAAATGTGTGGACAATTGTCACCCTGGATTTGTAAAACGGGGTCGGAAAGAAGAACCCATTTGCTGCTACGATTGTATTCCTTGTCCGGAAGGGACCATCTCCACACAGGAAGGTGAGTGACACCAGAGGAAAGGGCATTGGATTCAACCAGAGCATTTGATCAAAGTGCATGTTAAAAGACATTTTATTCTTCATTGCTATTTTTAACATCTCCAATTTATTCCATAATGGGAGGAATAAGAACTTGAATAAGATCCAATCCATTTCCGTGTTTTTGAATAAGATCCAATCCATTTCTGTGTTTCCGTATTGTATTGTATTGTATTGTATTTTGTAAATGCTCATTGATATCTAATGCCTGATCCTAATAAAAATAGAGACTGAATTCTTTTTAAATGATGAAAAGTAAATAAAAAGCAATAAAATAAGGGGCTGCCACAAGGAAAAGGCGGTCGACCTATTCTCCAAAGCACCCAAAGGCAGGACAAGAAACAATGGATGGAAGCTAATCAAGGAGAGAAGCAACCTAGAACTAAGGAGAAATTTCCTGACAGTGAGAATAATTAATCATTGGAACAATTTGCCTCCAGAAATTATAAATGCTCCAACACTGGAAGTTCTTAAGAAGAGATTGGATAACCTTTTGTCTGAAATTCTATAGGATTTCCTGCCTAGGAGGGAGTTGGACTAGAAGACCTCCAAGGTCCCTTCCATCTCTATTATTCTGAATTGATTACCTGGCACACTCTTCCTTTTTGGGCGGTTCTTTTTTAATGATTGAATGATTTTGAATCCTGTTTACCTGGCACATGAAAATTTCTATTGCTCAAATTGCTGGGTTCCCTATATTGTTAAATACTATACTACTACTGTCAAGTTTCCTAACGATGCCGTAACTGATTCATAATAATTGAACCAATGTTTTAATACAAAAACCAGTGATTTATTGATAGCTTCATTAGGGAAGATTTGTTTGCAGCCAAATCTTTGCTTTGTTTATCTGCTTCTGGACTTTACCCCTGTTCCTTCCCTCCTCTCAGTCTGTGTCATAAATCACGTTACCCAATAGATACACCCCTTCCAACCGAGCAGCAGTAATCTGAGATCCCATTCCAGCGTGGAATTCACTCCCACTCATTCTGTCACCATCACAACCCGGAAAGTTGACAACTACTATGTAAGCTACACAGGCTCCCAGTTTCTCTCCAAGTGCAATTAAATTTACTTTCAAAACCCTACTAGGCATAGGAGCAGGTATCTCTTGGCGTTTTCTCCCTGAGGATATCTACTTGTCCCACCATTGCAGATATAATGGACACACTGTATGTTCCCTAAAACATTGACACCATACAGTTACTCCAAAACCTGCCCTTTTTTGTTGCAGCTCCTGCCCTTTTGAACACCCTCCCCATTGAAACCCTCACCTCCTATACAGCCCCCCCCCCACTCATAAACCTCTGGAGATTGTTCTTCCAGGCTTTGGGATGAAGTGATTACAACAAGGCATATTGGTTCAGTGAAGAGTGGTTGTGGCATCAATGATTTCTCTTTTGGGTTTTATTCATTGTTGTTGATATTTTTATAGTCTATGTCTATATCTATATTTCAGTTTACCAATTACTAGGGCTTTCTTGTCTCTCAGTGTCAGCTGTTCTCCAGAGAACGTCTTTCTTGGAAGGTGAAAGGAAGGACTATAAAAATAATATTACTTACTGTTTTCTCAGATACTGAAAAATGCACCAAGTGCCCAGATGATCAATATCCAAATGATGACAGAGTCCAATGTATCCCCAAAAGAATATCCTTCTTGTCCTATGAAGAACATCTGGGCATCATCCTGGTCTCCTTTGCTGTAGTCTTGTTTCTAACAACAGGCTTTGTTTTAGCCATATTCCTTAAATACCTAGAAACTCCCATTGTCAAAGCCAACAACCGTGACCTCTCCTACATCCTCCTGGTTTCCCTCTTGCTTTGCTTCTTGTCCTCCTTTCTCTTCATTGGACGACCAAGGAAAGCCACCTGCCTTCTCCGACAAACCATGTTCAGCATCATCTTCTCAGTAGCTGTGTCTTGTGTGTTAGCAAAAACAATCATGGTAGTGCTGGCCTTCCTGGCCACAAAACCAGGGAACAGGGTGAGGAGATGGTTGGGGAAGAGCTTGGCCAACTTCATCATCCTTTCTGGTTCTGCTGGAAAAATTGTAATTTGTGCAATCTGGCTGGGAGTTTCTCCTCCATTTCCTGATTTTGATCTGCATTCCCAATCAGGAGTGATCATCCTTCAGTGCAACGAAGGCTCTGTCACCATGTTTTATCTTGTTCTCTGCTATATGGGCTTCCTTGCTGCCATTTGCTTCACAGTGGCTTTCCTGGCCAGGAACCTGCCTGGGGCGTTCAACGAAGCCAAACTGATCACCTTCAGCATGCTAGTATTCTGCAGTGTCTGGATCTCCTTCCTGCCCACTTACTTGAGCACCAAAGGGAAATCCATGGTGGCCGTGCAGGTCTTCTCCATCTTGGCTTCTGGTGCTGGCCTGCTGGGCTGCATCTTCTTCCCCAAGTGCTACATTATCATCCTGAGACCAGATCTAAATACTAAGCAACATTTAATGATAAAAGTCGGTATCTGATCATGAAGTAGTTTCTTAGGCTCATAACACTTAATTATTTATTGCAGTTACTATTGAGTTTGTATGCTTGTTTTGACAATTTAAAATCAAAGGAAATAAACATACAAAGAATGTAAGTCTAACTTAAGATAACCCTCAAAGTGTAAAATGAATTAATTAATAATTTAAATTGTCATGAAATTAGGGAAGGACAAGATAAGAAATGACATTTTATTATTATATATATTATATAATATCAACATAATGCATCTACAGAGAAGACGAGACT
The DNA here is from genome assembly GCF_964273705.1 of Natrix helvetica. NCBI lineage: Eukaryota > Metazoa > Chordata > Lepidosauria > Squamata > Natricidae > Natrix > Natrix helvetica. Next base: position 371,187,364 of record NC_138548.1, read on the forward strand.
TCCCACATTGGGGTGTGGGGGAGGAATACGACATCATCTATCCCAGTCCCATCTCCCCCAGACACACATCCAGCTACTTGCCTCCCCATCATTTAACTATAATTCTATCTTGTTTGTAGTTTCCATTTTCATTGTTTTAGAAATATTTTGCTTTTATGATTTTAATGCATTTAACGGCATAAGGCTCCCAGAGTTGCTTTGAAACGAGATGAAGGGCAAAAAGGCCAAATGAATGAACAAACAAACAAACAAACAAACAAACATTTGAAACAAGTTTACCAGTCAGTGGGTGGTATCCTCTTTAGGCCATTTAAAAATGACGCACATCACATCTTTCCATCTTTGTAAAAACTTTTATTTTTTGTAATATTTTGTAATATACAGCAAGGAGGTGATTTTAGAGTTGTTTTTGGAAAACTTTATAAATGCTTTTTGAAACTGATTTAAAGACTATGAAGCTAATTACAAAAAATCTCTAGTGTGGGAAAAGTGTTCTTGTTTGCTAATCAATTGAAAAAAGAAAACCTTGAAAGTGGATTACCAGAGCACAAGATGACTACTTTAAAGGGATCCTAACACTTTACTTCAACCAGAAATGACTAGTGAAGGCAAAGAAATACTTTAGGAGACCACTAGAATAGATTGACTGAAGTTAGAAATGCACTTGGATGACCACTTAAAAAGTGAACAGGACATTGTGGATTACCCTGACAGACTGAGATGTATACAGATTGTTTTTGTTTTGATCATGAAAAGATAATAAGAATTTTGAAAAGAAGAAAAAGTGATATATATGTATGGATATGCACACACACAAACACACACACAAAGAAACAAACAAACACACACACACACACACACACATACACATAAACATCATGCCAGACTAATCTTATTGCATTCTTTGACAAAGTGACAAAATTAGTGGACCAGAGGAATGCCGTCAATATAGTTTACTTGGACTTCACTAAGGCATTTGATAAGGTAGACCATAACCTACTACTAGATGAAGTAGAAGAATGTGTGTTAGACAGCATCACCACCAGATGGATTCGTAACTGGCTGACAAACTGCACTCAACGTGTAGTCCTCAATGGAACTGCATCTACATGGAGGAAGGGATGCAGTGGAATATCCCAAGGCTCTGTTTTGGGCCCAGTACTCTTCAACATCTTCATCAATGATTTGGATGAGGGAATAAATGGGGAACTCATCAAATTTGCACATGACACCAAGCTGCCAGGAATAGCCAACACTCCAGAAGATAGGCTAAAGATACAGAAGGATCTTGACAAACTTGAATATTGGGCACTATCTAATAAAATGAAATTCAATGGTGAAAAGAGTAAGGTTCTACATTTAGGCAACAAAAACGAAATGCACAGGTACAGTATAGGTGGTACCTTGCTCAACAGTAGTAACTGTGAAAGGGATCTTGGAGTCCTAGTGGACAGCCATTTAAATATGAGCCAGCAGTGTGCAGCAGCTGCCAAAAAAGCCAACACAGTTCTAGGCTGCATCAACAGAGGGATAGAATCAAGATCACGTGAAGGGTTAATACCACTTTATAATGCCTTGGTAAGGCCACACTTGGAATACTGCATTCAGTTCTGGTCGCCACGATGTAAAAAAGATGTGGAGACTCTAGAAAGAGTGCAGAGAAGAGCAACAAGGATGATTAGGGGACTGGAGACTAAAACATATGAAGAACGGTTGCAGGAACTGGGTATGTCTAGTTAAATAGAAAGAAGGACTAGGGGAGCCATGACAGCAGTGTTCCAATATCTCAGGGGTAGCCACAAAGAAGAGGGAGTCAAACTATTCTCCAAGGCACCTGAGGGTAGAACAAGAAGCAATGGGTGGAAACTAATCAAGGAGAGAAGCAACTTAGAACTGAGGAGAAATTTCCTGACAGCTAGAACAATTAATCAGTGGAACAGAAATTGCCTCTAGAAGTTGTGAATGCCCCAACACTGGAAGTCTTTAAGAAGATGTTGGATAGCCATCTGTCTGAAACGGTATATGGTTTCCTGCCTAGGCAGGGGGTTGGACTAGAAGACCTTCAAGGTCCCTTCCAACTCTACTATTGTATTGTATTGTATTGTATTGTATTGTATTGTATTGTATTGTATTGTATTGTATTGTATTGTATTGTATTGAGATCCACCAGGGCAATTAGTTCATAAATAAATATAGTAATGACTCCACATCCCCCAAAATCTTCCTTTGCCACTGAAGAAGCTTCTTGGATGAGAAGCAAAATGCCTTAAAGACAAATGAGAAAATCCAGTTGCCTTTGATATAAAAGCACCTTCGGGACAACTGTGACATGGATGAATGACAACCTCTATAGATCTCTGCACATAGGTCCTCAAAAGAACTCATGATCCCCAGGGAAGAAATTACCTCTCCCTGTAATTATCACCATCCTGATTTTTGGAAACCCTTCCGTCACTTCTCCACTGGCTGCCTTTGGTGTAAACATCAGATGGAAGCAAGGTGCAAAGGACTTTACCTCACAAAAGGCTGCATGAATAAACTTGTACTCTCCGTGGCACAAATTTTGGGACATCCAGGGACTGTGCTTCTCCTTTCCTTTCTCTCCTTTCCAGGTGAAGTTCTGTTTATCTCTCTCTCTCTCTCTCTCTCTCAGTCAACAAAGTTACTCTCATTTCCATATTGTGAGAGTGCTTCGAATTCTTCAAACTCTCTTGTTCTTCCTCAGAAACAGGAAGGGGATTGATTCAGCCCCATGAATTATGGACCTCCTGCTTCTGCTTCTGCTTCTGCTGCTCATGTTCCAGCCAGTCTCTGGGAAGCTGAGAATGAAGTGCCTGCTGAGTTTGAAGGAGCAGGAGGGGAAAAAACTACGGAGCTATTACAGGCCAGGAGACCACTTCATTAGCATAGTCTCCTTTGCCACAGTAATGTCCCATATAATGCTGCATTTCAACACACCTCCTTATACTCAATCTCCCCCGTAAGTCATTCAGTGGGATGGAGTTGCATTCTCTCCATTTGCAGTCCTAACATTCTTCTTTTCTTTCAGTTACTCCTATCTTGCGGTGATGGGTAACTATAATTTGCTTCTTGTTTTGGACTCTTTTAGCTTAAGACTGAATGGGCTTGTGGAGAAAATAAATGAAAATATATTTTGTTGTTGTTAGAGATGATGTTTATCGTGAACATTTTTTACAGTAGCTCATTGAGCTCCAGCATTAATCCTACAGTTCATTTTTGCCATTCAACAAGTCAACAAGAATTCTCAACTTTTGTACAATCTCACCCTTGGCTACAACATCCATGACAATTATTGGAACAACCTTGGCACTTCTGATGCCTTGCTGGACATGCTCTCTACTGGAGAAGCCAATATTCCCAACTACAGCTGTGGAAAAAAGGACAACCTCATGGCTGTTGTTGATGGATCTTTTGATGACATCTCCATTCAGATGTCAACATTAGTAGGCACCTACAAAGTCCCACAGGTTTGTTTTTGTGTTTCTCTATCTGGTAAAGTGAGCAGGTTGTTGGTTGTTGGGTAATAGATTCAATCATGTCTTTTCTATGGAATTCACGGGCTGATTTTCACCATGGCCATTGCCAAGGCTAGGGATTGGGATCCACAGTGGGGAGGCAGCCTAAACATTGACTTGAGTAAGACTTGAGCAACTGGACACAAAGTTAAATATGGAACATTTAAGCAAATTTTGAAAAATGAACTGATTTGCATTTGCAGTGCTCTAGAGATAGAAGACATAACACGTCTATTTATGGATGCCAATTTTATTAGAAAAAAGAAAGGGCAATATCTTAGACCCCAGATTAGACAAATGATTATATTCAATATTGCTAATATTCTGCATGTTGTATTCTTTATCTTGATATGGCTTAGGGGTTAAAAAAACCAATAAACTATTCTAGTATGTTCGTGAGAACCACACTGGGTGTGTTAAAAGCTTACATTTTGGACTTGACATGATCTAAATATAATACACTATTCTTCTCTGCTTCTTCAGATCAGTTATGGAATTGTTCCAGAGGCTCTGAGTGATAAAAGTCAATTTCCTTTTTTCCATGAGATGCTGCCCAAAAATGGGTTCCAATACTCAGGAATTGTCCAACTTCTCCTCTGTTTCAGATGGACTTTGATTGGTCTCTTTCCACCAGACACAGAGGAGGGAGAGAATTTCATGAGGACTTTCACTCCTATGCTTGTCAGGAATGGAATTTGTGTCGTTATCTCACAACAATTCTCAATGACTAGACCTACAGAACCTCTCAGAAATGCCATCTCTAAGTGGAAACAAGTCAATGTCTTTGTTCATTTCATAGAATTTGCTTCTCTTGCGGATAGAGGTCGCCACATCCATTTAACAATGGAAGGTTTGCCGGGACCCATTGAAGGGAAAGTCTGGATCACCACAATCATAGAGAAAGTGACAATGACAAGGCATTCAGTTTCCAAATATATCCATAGTATTTGGACCTTTGATTTTCAGGAAAAAAATATATGGCCAAATGATGACGCCTTTCCATCCAGCCTTTTTAGGGATTCCAAATTTGAAGACCAGTCTTTTCGCTGTTCTTTTTCAAAGCATGTCCTTTCCGTCAAGGGCCGGAGACGATGTACCCAGATAGCACCACTGGACACACAAGAGAAAAGGAACAGAGTTCAGATAAAAATTAACCATCGTTTTTACAGTGTTTTTAAGACTCTGGCCCATGTCTTGAATGTTGCCTATTCCTCAATATCTAGGAGGAGAAAAGCGGACAAGAAAGAGAGATTGGGAGTGCCAAGGCTAGAGCCATGGCAGGTATGGGCTCCTGACAAGGATCCATCAAACCTACCGTATTTTTCGGAGTATAAGATGCATCTTTCCCCCCCAAAAAAGAGGGTGAAATCTGGGTGCATCTCATACACTGAATACAGCATTTTTGGCCTAATGAAACCCTGCCCTCGTTGCAAAAATGGATGTGCAGAGGGTTTGGGAGGTTTGCAAAGGGCTCCTGGGGCTGGGGAGGGCAAAAATGAGTGAACGAAAGGGCTGTTTTTGCTCGTTTTTGCCCCCTCCCAGCCCTATGGAGTACTCTACAAGCCTCCCAAAGCTCTGCATGACCTTTTTTTGTGTGCAAAAAAATGAGATGTGCAGAGGGTTTGGAAGCTTGTAGAGTGCAAAAGCAGCTTGTATTTGGTGTTCTGATTTGTTTTGCCAATGTGTAACACAGAACATTTGTTGGTTGAGATTTGAAGTTGCCTATTGTTTGACCATTCTGACACATAGTCAAGGTTTTTTTGAAGGGTGGCAGCATTTTAGGTGGTGTTAAATAGTTTTACATGATCAGTGAAGAGAACGCAGTTGCTTGTAATATGATCGCAAAGGACATTTATGTAAAGTATAAAGAGTATTGGTCTCCTAAAATGCTGCCTTGGGGGACACTGCTGTTAACAGGTGCAGGATTTGATAGGGTTCTCCCTATTTTGACCACTTGTTACCTATCTGACAGGAATGTAGCTATCCAATTATGCAGGGATCCAGAGATGCCATAAGATTTAATTTTAAAAGTAGTTTATCGTGTACCACTGAATCAAAAGATTTACAGAAGTCTATGTAAACTGTGTGTATCGCTTTGCCTTGCTCAAGTTGTGTAGTCCATATGTTTTTGCAGTGTAGGAGTTGTAGATTGTAGGATAATTTTTTCCTGAAACCAATTTTTTTGTGAGATAGTATAGATTGTTCATTTCTAAGTGGCGGGTAACCGATTGGTTTATGATTGATTCCATGACTTTGCAGGTGACGCCAAATGAAGAGATTGTTCAGTAATTTTCAACTAGGCTGGGGTCTCCCTTTTTGAAGATAGGGATGACTGTGGCTAGAGACCATAGGTTGGGCAAGGAGCTTGTTCTGAAAGATTTTTCAAAGATTATGCTTAGAGGCTCTGCTATGGCAGTGGAAAGCATTTTTAAGAAGGAGGCACATAGTCCATCAGGTCCAAGAGATAGAGATGGTTTTATGCTGCACAGTGCCTTTTCAACGTTATCTTCTGTAAAATTGATTTGTGTTAGATCGTTGTAATTATTTGTGGTATGACTAGGAAACATTGGGCACGAGCCATTGCTGTTTACAAAGACTGAGCTGAAGAATATGTTAAAGATTTTTGGCTTTAACGACTTCATCATTACAGTCTTTGCCTTTTAAGGGTGGGATGGATCTTAAATCTTTAAGTTGGTTGTTAACAAAATTATAGAAGGCACTGTTGGATTTCATGCACAAAAGGCTTTCCTCTTGTTTGATGTGATAATTGAGGCATTCAGTCTTTATCTGATGGCATCAGTTTTTATAGCAGCTTTTAAAGTTAGCAACGTAGCCAGTTTTGTTTTTTCGTCAGAGAGATTTTTTGGGGGGCATTGGAGCTTCCGTATTGCTATGGGTAATTTGTTTTCTTGGTTTGGGAAGTTATTAGTGGTACTTATAGTTTAATGACTATTTGGACTTCGAGCAAAAAAAATATTATAATAGTATTCGGCAGTATTACAGCCAGTGAATAGAATGTGCCAATCAAGAGATGAGAGGTCGGTGTCTATGAGATTATAGTTGGCTTTTTAAAAGTTATAATTGGATATAATTATATTTATAATTATAAATATATTTTACAATTTAAATCAATTCAATTGAAATAATGTAAATACAATTTAAATAAATTTTACAATTTAAATAAAAACCTTAATGGTTTTTTAATTAGCATGATAGAATTTTACATTCATAAATTTCAGCCGTGGTGGCATAGTTAGAATGCAAGTATTGTTGGCTAACTCACTGCTCACTACCAGGAGTTTGATCCTGACCAGTTCAAGGTTGACTCAGCCTTCCATCCTCCCAAGGTTGATAAAATGGGGACCCAGATTGTTGGGGGCAAGAGGCTGATTCTATAAACCACTTAGAGACAGCTGTAAAAAGCACTGTGGTATATAAGTCGAAGTGCGATTGTTATTCACGCAAATAATGAAGGTGGGGACTGAACATTTCTTGTTCACTGCCTCAGCTTTAAAATCGCTCCTCCTTGTAGGATGTTTCAAGTTGTTTCAAAATTCCTGGATGTTTCCATTCTAGTTTCATCCCTTTCTGGAGAAGAATGAATTTTGCAATTTTTCCTGGGAAAAACTATACTTGGACCAAAGTGGAAATGTAGCAGCAGATCTGAATATCATAAGTTGGTTGCTTTTCCCCAAGGAGGATCCCATCAAAGAGCAGCTGGGGAGTTTTGAAAGACAGAGGCTTATTATCAACCAAGATGCTCTTTCACGGCTAAAGTTGCTCAACAAGGTGGTTGAAAATATTGGCAACTTTTCTCTGTCTGTATAGTTGGTGTTAGTATCCCCTGAAAGAGCAGGCTCAGGTCTTTTTAAAGAGCCCATAACTGACCAGAGTTATTTATGCTTCTGTTTCACCACACTGGGATAGGCCTCCTGCTGCCAGGAAGGTGATCCGAGGTGCGCAGGCAAAAAGATCCGTAATGACCTGTCCAATGTGAGATAATGCCTTAATCTAGAAAAATGGACTGAAACTTTGGACTTTGAACCTCCCTCCCCAAAAAACTTTCTTGACTCTTGTAATAATGAGATAATGAGGGTCAATTCGCAATGAAATGCTACTTAGATTTCATCTTTGGCTTGTAAGTCATCTTAAAACCCTTTGAATACAATTGTTTTGTGATTGTCAGCTACCTTAAGTCTTCCACTGAAAGAAAAAGTGATCTAAATTTAAGTAATAAAGAAATGTGGGTCTGTCTTTCCATATCATCTAATTCTAATTTTGAGAGACAGTGGAGGATAAGTGGTTCTGCAGTGCTATGGTTCTTGGGCAGAGATGGGATTCAGCAGGTTCTGACCAGTTCTGGAGAATGGTAGCAGATATTTTGAGTAGTTTGGAGAAGCGATAAATACCACCTCTGACTGGCCCCACCCCCATTCATTCTCTGACTCCTGAGTCCCAACCTGATCGGGGGGAAAAGGGGATTTTGCAGTATCCTTCCCCTGCCACGCCCATCAAGCCACGCCCACAGAACTGGGAGTAAATTTTTTTGAATCCCACCACTGTTCTTGAGGGCTCAAAGAGTTGGACAGAATTAGAAATTAACAACAAAACTAATTCTTCAATGGAAAGGACATTTTCTTGAATACCACACTTGGCCTTAGACATTCCCCTTTCCCACACAGGACTTATGCGCATGTCCCATGTGCTGCAGCAAAAGATGCCTGACTTACACTTTTTGAGGGACATATTCTCATGACTTCACCTCCACTTGTCCTCACTATAATTCCAGAAACTAGACAGTAATCTTTAGTATTATTTCACCAGCATGGCAGCTGTACAAATTGAAAATATAAACATACAGATATAACTAAATAATACCTGATTTGAGGTTGAAAGCCCTCGTTTGTGAGGAATTTTTTCTTTATTTTTTATTGGAAGAAGGATTTGGATTATTTTCAAAGGGAAGTGGATTTGGAGTGGTGCGATGGCCTAGAGGTGATGCTCTCACCTCACAATCAGGGGGCTGTGAGTTCGATCCTAGGTAGAGGCAGATATTTCTCTCTCTGGAAACACTGAGAATATATCTGCTGAACACAACTCCGCATTGGCAACAGGAAGGGCATTTGGCCATTAAACACTCTGCTAGCTCCATTCAGTTGACCAGACTCCACCCCACAAGGGATTATGGGTCATTAAGAAGTAGCTTTGCAGTATTTTATGTAGTCCAGAAGAAACCTTCTCCTCATCAGAAGTTTCTTTCTTAAGCACAGCTTAATTTTATAAAAAATTTGGCAGATCTTTTGGAATGAATTTTGTTTTTCTGCTTAGTCTCTGCCTCAGTCCAAATGTGTGGACAATTGTCACCCTGGATTTGTAAAACGGGGTCGGAAAGAAGAACCCATTTGCTGCTACGATTGTATTCCTTGTCCGGAAGGGACCATCTCCACACAGGAAGGTGAGTGACACCAGAGGAAAGGGCATTGGATTCAACCAGAGCATTTGATCAAAGTGCATGTTAAAAGACATTTTATTCTTCATTGCTATTTTTAACATCTCCAATTTATTCCATAATGGGAGGAATAAGATCTTGAATAAGATCCAATCCATTTCTGTGTTTTTGTAAATGCTCATTGATATCTAATGCCTGATCCTAATAAAAATACAGACTGAATTCTTTTTAAATGATAAAAAGTAAATAAAAAGCAATAAAATAAGGGGCTGCCACAAAGAAGAGGCGGTCGACCTATTCTCCATAGCACCCAAAGGCAGGACAAGAAACAAACAACGGAAGCTAATCAAGGAGAGAAGCAACCTAGAACTAAGGAGAAATTTCCTGACAGTGAGAATAATTAATCAGTGGAACAACTTGCCTCCAGAAGTTATAAATGCTCCAACACCGGAGGTTTTTAAGAAGAGATTGGATAACCATTTGCCTGAAATGCTATAGGATTTTCTACCTAAGCAGGGGGTTGGACTAGAAGACCTCCAAGGTCCCTTCCATCTCTGTTATTCTGAATTGATTACCTGGCACACTCTTCCTTTTATGGCGGTTCTTTTTTAATGATTGAATGATTTTGAATCCTGTTTACCTGGCACATGAAAAATTGTATTGCTCAAATTGCTGGGTTCCCTACATTGTTCCATACTATACCACTACTGTCAAGTTTCCTAACGATGCCATAACTGATTCATAATAATCGAACCAATGTTTTAATACAAAAACCAGGGATTTATTAATAGCTTCATTAGGGCAGATTTGTTTGCAGCCAAATCTTTGCTTTGTTTATCTGCTTCCGGACTTTACCCCTGTTCCTTCCCTCCCCTCAGTCTGTGTCATAAATCACGTTGCCCAATAGATACACCCCTTCCAATCCAGCAGCAATAATCTGAGATCCCATTCCAGCCGACAGTATGCGTGGAATTCACTCCCACTCATTCTGTCGCCATGACAACATGGTGAGTTCACAACTACTATGTAAGCTACACAGGCTCCCAGTTTCTCTCCAAGTGCAATTAAATTCACTTTCAAAGCCCTACTAGGCATAGGAACAGGTATGTCTGGGGCTTCTTCTCCCTGAAGATATCTACTTGTCCCACCATTGCAGATCTAATAGAGACACTGTATGTTCCCTAAAATATTGACACCATACAGATACTCCAAAGCCTGCCTTTTTTTGTTGCAGCTCCTGCCCTTTTGAACACCCTCCCCATTGAAACCCTAACCTCCTAAAAAGCCAATCATAAAGCTATGGAGATTTTTTCCTCCAGGCTTTGGGATGAAGTGATTACAACAAGGCATATTGGTTCAATGAAGGCATATTTTTATCTTTCTATGTCTATATCCATATTTCTGTTTACCAATTACTAGGGCTTTCTTGTCTCTCAGTGTCAGCTGTTATCCAGAGAAGGTCTTTCTTGGAAGGTGAAAGGAAGGAGTATAAAAATAATATTACTTACTGTTTTCTCAGATACTGAAAAATGCACCAAGTGCCCAGATGATCAATATCCAAATGATGACAGAGTCCAATGTATCACCAAAAGAATATCCTTCTTGTCCTATGAAGAAAATCTGGGCGTCATCCTGGTCTCCTTTGCTGTACTCTTGTTTCTAACAACATGCTTTGTTTTAGCCATATTCCTTAAATACCTAGAAACTCCCATCGTCAAAGCCAACAACCGGGATCTCTCCTACATCCTCCTGGTTTCCCTCTTGCTTTGCTTCTTGTCCTCCTTTCTCTTCATTGGACGACCAAGGAAAGCCACCTGCTTTCTCCGACAAACCATGTTCTGCATCGTCTTCTCAGTAGCTGTGTCTTGTGTGTTAGCCAAAACAATCATGGTAGTGCTGGCCTTCCTGGCCACAAAACCAGGGAACAGGGTGAGGAGATGGTTGGGGAAGAGTTTGGCCAACTTCGTCATCCTTTCCGGTTCTGCTGGAAAGATTGTAATTTGCGCAATCTGGCTGGGAGTTTCTCCTCCATTTCCTGATTTTGATCTGCATTCCCAATCAGGAGTGATCATCCTTCAGTGCAACGAAGGCTCTGTCACCATGTTTTATGTTGTTCTCGGCTACATGGGCTTCCTTGCTGCCATTTGCTTCACAGTGGCTTTCCTGGCCAGAAACCTGCCTGGGGCGTTCAATGAAGCCAAACTGATCACCTTCAGCATGCTGGTCTTCTGCAGTGTCTGGATCTCCTTCCTGCCCACCTACTTGAGCACCAAAGGGAAATCCATGGTGGTCGTGCAGGTCTTCTCCATCTTGGCTTCTGGTGCTGGCCTGCTGGGTTGCATCTTCTTCCCCAAGTGCTACATTATCATCCTGAGACCAGATCTAAATACAAAGCAACATTTAATGATAAAAGTCGGTATCTGATCATGAAGTAGTTTCTTAGGCTCATAACACTTAATTATTTATTGCAGTTACTATTGAGTTTGTATGCTTGTTTTGACAATTTAAAATCAAAGGAAATAAACATACAAAGAATGTAAGTCTACCTTAAGATAACCCTCAAAGTGTAAAATGAATTAATTAATAATTTAAATTGTCATGAAATTAGAGAAGGACAAGATAAGAAATAAGATTTTATTATTATATATATTATATAATATCAGCATAATGCATCTACAGAGAAGACGAGACTTCCCATATTGGGGTGTGGGGGAGGAATATGAAATCATCTATCTCCAGTCCACAACACAGTCTTTTCAGCAGTCCCAAGAAGGCTTCATAACCATTTGCACTACTTTGGTGACCCAGAGGACACAGATAAATCTCCAAGTGGCCTCAATAACTGTCTACAAGCCTCCTAAAGGCTATGCCTGCCCAGGGACGTGCGGTCAGGGGAGGCAGGGGAGGCAGGGGAGGCAAGGCCTCACCTCTCTTCATGAAATAATAGTATATAATAATAATATATATTTCGTCCCATCCCTTTTACACGGCTCCCGCTAAGTTCCAGTAAGGAGAAGAGCTTTTGGGGAGTGAAGAGGAAGAGGAGGGAGGAGGAGGAGGAGGTGCACGCGGGGGGCGGTACCAGCTGGGCAACCGGAGGAGGCAGGAGGGTTCTCAGAAGCGCCAATAACCTTCCTGCCTCCGCTGTACTTTGCGCTCTCCTCGCGGCTGCAATAGACGTCCAGAAGTGGCAGGGGCTGTTGGGCTGGAAGCCCAAACCGCATTAGCCACAAAAGCCGCTTCTGGACGTATATTGCAGTTGCGAGGAGTGCGCGAAGTCCAGCAGAGGCAGGAAGGTTCTCGTCGTTCCCCAGTCACTTTCATGGCTTTCTCATCCGGGAGCGCTGACAACATTTCTGCCTCTGTAGCTCCCGGGCGCGGCTGGACGGATGTAGCCAGAGCGACACCGAGGCGGTCCGGGCAGATGAAAGAGCGAACGAGTGAGCGATGGAGGATCAGGCAGCCTGATCCTCGGTCACTCGCCCGCCGGACTGCCTCGGCGCCACTCTGGCTACCTCCGTCCATTCTGTACGTCTATTGCAGTCGCGAGGAGCGCGCAAAGTCCAGCAGAGGAAGGAAGGTTCTCGTCGTTCCCCAGTCGCTTTCGAGGACTGCGGAGCGCGAGCCGGCGGAGCACGCTCAGGAAGGCGGGGAATGGGATCACGTGTGCTGGAGGCTGAGGCAGCCTCAGCCTCCAGCACACGTGGTCCCATTCCCCACCTTCCTGATGACGTCACCAGCCTCACCAGCAATAAACCTCACCGCACGTCACTGTTCCTGCCCTTATTTTGAAAAAAACCAGGCCCATTTTCGCAAAAAATGGACTGTTTTTGGGAGGTCTGCAGAGTGCAAAAACTGTTTTTTAGTTTTTTGTTATTTGCCTCTTCAAAATCTTGGTGGGTCTTATACTCCGGTGCGCCTTATACTTTGAAAAATACGGTGCGTGTGTATGTATGTATGTATGTATGTATGTATGTATGTATGTATGTATGCATAAATAAATAAATAAATAAATAAATAATAAATAATAAATAAATAAATAATAAATAATAAATAATAAATAATAAATAATAAATAAATAAATAATAAATAATAAATAATAAATAAATAATAAATAATAAATAATAAATAATAAATAATAAATAAATAAATAAATAAATAAATAAATAAATAAATAAATAAATAAATAATAATAAATAATAAATAAATAAATAATAAATAATAAATAAATAAATAAATAAATAATAAATAGATAAATAAATAAATAAATAAATAAATAATGAATAATGAATAATGAATAATAATTAATAAATAAATAAATAAATAAATAAATAAATAAATAAATAAATAAATAAATAAATTAGGGGTAAACTTCTCCAGTTTCCCACATTGTACCATCTTCAAAGTTTGGAGCCACAACTTTGAGTTCTCCCTTTGAGCACCTCCTAGTGACCCATTCAGGACTCCGATGGTTCTGTTCCTTACAATTGTCCAAATTATAGTGATTTTGTTGTTAGGACTCTAGAGACCTTTCTGCAAACTTTCAGAACATTTTACACAAACATGTCAGAAATTGGTTTGATATCAATACCAGACTCAAAGCAAAATTGGGTGGAGCCTATATTAGAAATACTAGATGCGTACATGACTCTGGAGGAAAAAAGAGAATGTGGAGCTGGATTCAGTACAGGCAGGTGCTGTGTTTACGTCTCTTGGCTGGGCTCTGAGTGGATCTGAAGCTACTTCCCTGGAAGAACTTAAAACTCTTCTGGGGTTAAAACTGAGGTTAAAACCAATTTCGTTGTATTTAAGCACAACAATGACAATAAAGATTATACTTACTTATCCTTACTTTCTTCCACCTCTTCATCGCATTCATTGTTCAAAGCCAGGTGCCACAGAGAAGGCTCAAATCATGTTGCTGCTGCTTCAACTTATCCTGCTCCTGTGGCCAAGAGGAGCCTGTGAGATACCCAAAGCCAAAGGCCTCCTGACTCTGGAGCAGGGTGTAGTAGACCCAACCATTACAAATCGGGAGATGATTTCATTAGTGGCATAATTTCTGCAAGGGACACGAGGTTTGAATCATTAAGCTTTGACCAAAGTCCTTCAATAAAGTTCCTTGAGTAAGTCCTGTGCTGCATTAGAGCCTCTTCGTTTTATTTTATTTTATTTTATTTCTTTTCTTTCTTTTCTTTCTTTTCTTTCTTTTCTTTCTTTTCTTTCTTTTCTTTCTTTTCTTTCTTTTCTTTCTTTTCTTTCTTTTCTTTCTTTTCTTTCTTTTCTTTCTTTTCTTTCTTTTCTTTCTTTTCTTTCTTTTCTTTTCTTTCTTTATCTCTCTCTCTCTTTCGTTCTTTCTTCCTTTTTAAAAAGTCAGATGCATTTATTCTTTCATCTTTTGGCTGAATACCAAAATAATCTTTCACATGCTTAGGTTAAATGAGTGGATGTTCATTATTCCCTCACATTTCATGTTGAAATGTGCCATAAACAGAGACAGGTATTTTCCAAAGGCTGAACAGGCAGCAGCTTCGAAGAGAGACTGAAGCTTCTCTCTGTCTGTCCCTCTTCCGTATTTCCATATCTAAAACCAACAAAAAACAGAGAGGGTCCAGCCACGCGGAGCAAACATCTAACTCCAGAACTTCCTTTATTTCCAAGAATGTCCCATCTAAAAAAAGATTTTTAGAAAATAAAAAAGAAGGAATTAGCATTGCTTAGTATGTGGTGTGAATATATATCTACTAACCAGAATAAAAAAAAAGAGGCAAAGATGCCCTGGAGAGAAATATTATGAATGGAAACACATCAACACAAAGCTTTTGCCATAAACACAAAGCTTTTGCTGTGACCCAGCATAACAGATATAGCGCCCTTGCTGACCCTAATGGGACACTAAAGAGACAGGTCAAGGTAGTTGCAATAATGATGACTCAAATAAGCAGGGGATCATGGTCCAAAATGAAGAATTTACTTCGGAAAGGCGAAATGGGGAACCAGTTATCACACATCAGTCGCACAAGAAGAGCAAGGTATGCAAAAAGAGAAGTCACCTTCTGGTTGGTGATTCAATCATAAGGGATGTAAATTTAGGAAGGTTTTAAAAGAGGTCAGGTGTTTGCCAGGTGCTTCTGCCAGCAGAGACAAGAGGCATATTCTTAAGATAGTCAAGAATGCAAGTAAGGACTGTGACGTTGATGCTATTATACATCTTGGCACAAATGATCTGTCCCCAAAAGATGTACTTTCTGTGCAGAATGATTTCCAGAGCTTGGGGTACGAACTTATAGTATAGGTTGTAGGTTTATCTTTTCAGAGGTTTTACCTGTATATAAGGAACAAAAAGGGAAGGCATGTAGCAGAGTTTAATGTGTGGCTAAAGGAGTGGTGTAAAAGGGAAGGCTTTGATTTTTCCCTTTTCTGAAGATGGGAACCACATCAGCTCTTTTCCAGTCCTCTGGTAGTTCCCCGGTGCTCCAGGATCTCTGTTTACACAGAGGGATAAAACAGTCCAACAAAAATCAGATTAGGCCCAAGGCCCAAGTTGAAATAGGGAAGAAAATGGTGAGTGAGCACCTGTCTACCCTAGACGAGTTCAAATCACCAGGACCGGATGGATTACACCCCAGGGTTCTGAAGGAACTGGCGGACAAGATCTCAGAACCACTGAACTATATCTTTCAGAGATCCTGGAGCACCGGGGAACTACCAGAGGACTGGAAAAGAGCTGATGTGGTTCCCATCTTCAAAAAAGGAAAAAAAAACAGATCCAGGAAACTACAGACCTATCAGCCTGACCTCAATACCAGGAAAGATTATGGAAAAGATAATCAAGCAACAAATTAGCGAACACCTAGAAGTAAACAAAGTAATAGCCAAAAGCCAACATGGGTTTGTCAAAACAGATCATGCCAGACTAATCTTATTGCATTCTTTGATAACGTGACAAAATTAGTGGACCAGAGGAATGCCGTCGATATAGTTTACTTGGACTTCAGTAAGGCATTTGAGAAGGTAGACTATAACCTACTATTACATAAAGTAGAAGAATGTGGGTTAGACAGCATCACCACCAGATGGATTTGTAACTGGCTGACCAACCGCTCTCAATGTGCAGTCCTCAATGGAACTGCATTTTCATGGAGGGAAGTATGCAACCTTGTTGGGCACATACAAAATACAACCATCTGTCTGAAATAGTATGTCAGGTCTGCAGCCATCTTTCTTTTGGGTCTTTGGCCTGCCACACTTTCTATTATACTACTGTGCATTTTCTATTGTGAGAAAATGGGAAGGGGGATTGTAAGGAGTTACTTACTATGTAGCCATAACAACATTATTTCTAGAAAGCCAAGGTCATCCTTTGTCTCTGCACCTCTGCACCTGACTGGAAATGGATGGGTGAAACTGCCAGCATGGCAGTGGGAGATTTGACCATGTGATGGACCTGTGGGTGTGGGGGCAAGATCTTGAACTTTCAATGGGTGTGGAAAACCAGGAAACTTTCAGATTTGGGTTTTCCCAGATGTGCCAACTTGGCTCTCTTAATAAATTAGAACTTTGAGCAATACTTTACCTTGGACTCTGATTTACTTTTGGATGCTACTTGGAAAGCTGACAGGGTATAGGGTTTCCTGACTGAGCAGGGATTTGTACTAGAAGACTCCAAGGTCCCTTCCAGCTCTTATTCTTTTCTGCTATAAATGACAAGCAGAGTTTTATTAAGGAAATGGTAGGAATTACATTTTGCTTGTTACCTTTAAAAGAACATCATCTTCAATTCAATCTTTAAACAAGGTGAAAAGTGCTGTGATTTTGGCTATCTCTGCTAAGTTTACTATTACTCTGTTACTAACTTTACAAAGAAAACCTTTATGTGTTCTGCCACTAAGGATGACTTTTCTTTGAAGGTCTGGAGACGGTGCAGGCAGAAAGAAGAACTGGTGGCCCTGAGGGAGGAGGAGATGGATCAGATCCTGGCCAATGACAGTTATCTCACTTACAGCACCATCTGGGCTGTTGGAAGGGCCTTAAATTCGGCTCATATCTCCACATTCAAGAAATCAGTGAGGCACAGAGGCATGAAGGTAGAAGCTCCAAAGTTGATGGCTTGGAAGGTTTTTTTTTTTTTCCATCAGGCCATTGGTGGCTTCCTACCAGTTTGGACCAGTTTGGCTGAACAGGTACCGTGTAGCAATGCTGACAATCAGGGACTAATATTTTTTTTTTTATTCTACTAAATGTGGCAAAAACTGGATTACAATTTTTGAAGTGGGTGGGTGTTTTCTTTCATTGCATTTGAGTTTTAGTGTCAGCTGATCTGGTTCGCAAGGGTCCAAATATCATATTTATGAGATATTCAGTTGGTCATGAAAAATAAAGTCTTCCATTTTCATTACACACACACACACACACACACACACACACACACACTTTCTGGATGTACCATATTTTCTGGAGTATAAGACACACCTAGCTTTTGAGGGGGGGAAACAAGGGGGAAAAAAGCTGCCTCTGCCTCCCAGAAATTTGCCTCCTTGCAACAAACAGTGAACACTATAGATGATATACATTTTGTGATGTTACATTTCAGACTATACTTGTATATATGCTGTTAAAATTGATGTGGCTTTCTGGAAGTATAGTTTTTCTCTGCTATTTAAAAGGAGATACAATAGCACGGGGCCTCTTCAGATCAAACATCATTTTTAAAAAAGCTTCTTCATTTTGTTAAGCTGTCTAGAACAATAATAAAGCAGTCTTTAAAAAATAAGTCTAATAATTTGAACATTCTATAGGCATTTATTGACTTAACTCCTTGCACAACACAGCTAACAGCCTGATTAGCACAAGAAAAAAAATCTGCCTCTGCCTCCAGGGCCGGATTTTCCTATAGGCTAACTAGGCTTCAGCCTAGGGCCTCAAGATCAAGAGGGGCCTTTTATTTTAATTTATTATCCGTGCCACGTTTTTTATAAAGGTAAGTACCAATTACAACATGTTTCATTTAATATATTGATATATATCACAGTAATGATGTATTTTATTATCTCTCATGTAATTTACAAACTTAAAAATGGGAGGTGAAAGGGCCCCATAAGTGGAATAGCCTAGGGCCTCTTTTCATCTAAATCCGGCCCTGTCTGCCTCCCTCAGGAATAGAATAGAATAGGAATATAATAAGAAATAGAAGAGAAATCGAATGGAAACAGCCCTGGGGAGAGTTTCTCACTGGTTGTTGTAGGTGGCAGGGAGGAAACGCTGTTCAATATGGCATGAAAACCACACACATACAGACACACACACTTCAAACAATGAGCTGCAAAAGGCAAGTCCACTAGGACTCCAAGATCCCTTTCACAGTTACTACTATTGAGCAAGGTACTCTCCTCTGATGCTCAGGGCTATTTGTGAGATATCCCAGCTGTATGGGACAAATTGTATATGCCCAGTGGAGTTGGAATTAGAAGAGAAATGGCCTTTCTTTTTCTTTATCTTATTTATTGGTGAACCTCTGGCATTTTTTCTTGGTGTCTCTGCAGAAAATGAGAACTCCTTTTTGAAAAAGTTTTTTTATTTTTATTTTCAAACATGTAGCCACAAGTATACCATTACATCTTAACAATCATTATTTTGTATTATCCAGTATTATACCAATTCCTCTTGCCATCAATCCACAACAACTGTTGTTTGCTCCTCTGCTTTCCATGCAAATAAAATACCCTATTTTACCTCCGCCCTCTCTCCTCTCTCTCTCTGTCCTCCCCCACATCCTTTCTTCCCTCTACCATCTCTCTCTTCTCGACTTCCCCTTCCTCTCTCCTCTTTCCATTCCTTCTCTCTCTCCTCCTCTTTCTCTCCCTTCCATTTCCCTCTCTCCTATCCCCCCTCTTCCTCCTTTCTTCTCCCTTTCTCCTTTGCACTCTCTCCGCTTAGTTTGCATGGTGTATTTCAGCGTCCAAACAACTTTCATTCAATATTGATGGTATTATTAATTGTGCAGGTCTTCTCCATGTTGGCTTTCAGTGCTAGCCTCTTACTATTAATTTTTCTCCCCAAATGTTACATTATTTTCCTAACACCAGATCTGAATACAAAAGAACGCGTGGTGTCAAAATAAAACAGTAAATTGAGTTCTGTGTATGTGTTTCCCAGAAATGTCAGTTAATAAATGCACCCAATGGGTTTTTTGATACTTTAATGATTTTTTAATTAAATAAAAAAATGAGTCATTTCTTTATGTTGGTAGAAATGGACTCCCAGTTATAATAAATGTGTTTCCCCTCTTTTTGCTGTTCAGTGTATGGGAAAGCGTGTGGGGAAGGGGTGGGTTCCAGCAGCTGCCACTACTGGTTCACTCAGGGACACTTTGCATGTGCATGAATTGGGCGCATGCACAGTAAAACGGAAATTGCTCTGCACATGCGCAAAAGCCAAAAACAAGATGGGAGAACTCGTTTGGGGGCATGGCAGGCCTGGGTCACTGCTGGTTCCAGCAGACCAGGCCGCCAAGCTACTAACGGTTTGGCCAAACCAGTATGAACCAGTCCGAACCAGTCCGAACCCACCACTGGTGTGGGTGTGCATGAATGCTATGGCTGTGTGTGTCTGTATTTTATATAGATACATTTGAATCAGAGACCAGGACTCCTTTCTGTTGAAGGACATTTTTTCTTATTTATGTTCAGGACAAAAGGATGGGCCTAAAGAAGGGAAGATTCCCCACCTTTTGCATTATATAAATTGATGGACACTGTTCTGACCGAGGCTTCCCAAAAGCATGAAACAAGTTCCTGGTCCCCCCAAAAAACCCTTTTATTAATTTACAGTGAATTCTGCTCATTCACAGGAGGCAAAGTCTTTCAAAGGAGGATTTATAGTCACAGACCTTATCTGGCTTGGAGAGCTGACAGGCTGATCTCTACAGAACCTGTGAAAGAATCTCGGAAAGTCATTATCTGATTAGCGAACTAATTGTCTCCTGCAAACTCCACACCCTTTCGCTCCTCTTTTATTTCCTCTGGGAGGGGCCATTCATCATCTGGTCTTACTCCCAATTTGACCTCTGTTCTTTGGTACATAGTTCCCTCCTCTGGTAACCCTGGGCATGTGCATATTGGGAACAGGCTACAGCTGTTTGTCTGTCTCACTGATGTCTGCCTCTCAAGGCAGCTGATGGCTGGCATATGGCTCTGGCTCCCTCTCTGCCTCCAACACCGAGCCCTCATTAGAGCCTTCCCCAGACTCCAGGAATGGCCCATGTTCCTCCCCAACCTCCTCACTGTCTGAATCTGCTGCCAGCTCCTCTGGATGATGGTGGGCCACAACACATACAACGGATTGGGAACAGAAGCAAATGAAAAGATAGAGTGTGGGCAACAGCAAGTATGTGATTGGGCACAGGACATCAAGATCTATTGAGATCCACCAGTCAATTAGTTCATAAATAAATATAGTAATGACTCCACATCCCCCAAAATCTTATTCTGCCACTGAAGAAGCTTCTTGGATGCGAAGCAAAATGCCCTAAAGAAAAATGAGAAAATCCAGTTGCCTTTGATATAAAAGCACCTTTGGGACAACGGTGACATGGATGAACGGTGACATGGATGAATGACAACCTCCATAGATCTCTGCACATAGGTCCCCAAAAGAACTCATGATCCCCAGAGAAGAAATTACCTCTCACTATAATTATCACCATCCTGATTTTTGGAAACTCTTCCGTCACTACTCCAGTGGATGCCTTTGGTGTAAACATCAGATTGAATCAAGGTGCAAAGGACTTTGCCTCACAAAAGGGTGCATGAAGTAACTTGTACTCTCCATGGCACAAATTTTGGGACATTCAGGGTCTGTGCTTCTCCTTTCCTTTCCATCCTTTCCATGTGAAGTTCTGTTTAACTCTCTCTCCCAGTCAACAAAGTTAATCTCATTTCCATATTGTGAGAGTGCTTCAAATTCTTCAAACTCTCTTGTTCTTCCTTGGAAACAGGAAGGGGATTGATTCAGCCCCATGAATTATGGACCTCCTGCTTCTGCTTCTGATGCTGCTGCTGATGTCCCAGCCAGTCTCTGGGAAGCTGAGAATGAAGTGCCTGCTGAGTTTGAAGAAGCAGGAAGGGAAAAAACTATGGAGCTATTACAGGCCAGGAGACCACTTCATTAGCATAGTCTCCATTGCCACAGTAATGTCCCATATAATGCTGCCTTTCAACACAGCTCCTTATACTCAATCTCCCCCGTAAGTCATTCAGTGGGATGGAGATGCATTCTCTCCATTTGCACTCCTAACACTCTTCTTCTTTTCTTTCAGTTACTCCTATCTTGCGGTGATGGGTAACTATAATTTGCTTCTTGTTTTGGACTGTTTTAGCTTAAGACTGAATGGGCTTGTGGAGAGAAAGAGCAATAAATGAAAGTATACTTTGTTGTTGTTAGAGATGATGTTTATCATGAACATTTTTTACAGTAGCTCATTGATTGATCCAGCAATAATCCTATGCTTCATTTTTGCCATTCAACAAGTCAACAAGAAATCTCAGCTTTTGTACAATCTCACCCTTGGCTACAACATCCATGACAACTATTTGAACAACCTTGGCACTTCTGATGCCTTGCTGGATATGCTCTCTACTGGAGAAGCCAATATTCCCAACTACACCTGTGGAAAGAAGGACAACCTGATGGCTGTTGTTGATGGATCTCTTGATGACATCTCTATTCAGATGTCAACATTAGTAGGCACCTACAAAGTCCCACAGGTTTGTTTTTGTGTTTCTCTATCTGGTAAAGTGAGCAGGTTGTTGGTGGTTGGTAATAGATTCAATCATATCTTTTCTATGGAATCCATGAGCTGATTTTCACCATGACAATTGCTAGGGATTGGGATCCACAGTGGGAAGGCAGCCTAAACATTGACTTGAGTAAGACTTAAGCAACTGGACACAATGTTAAATATGGAACATTTAAGCAAATTTTTAAAATGAACTGATTTGCATTTGCAGTACTCTAGAGATAGAAGACATAAGATGTCTATTATCTGAATGTCAATCTTATTAGAAAAGAGAAAGGGCAATATCTTAGACCCCAGATTAGACAAATGATAATATTCAATATTGCTAATATTCTCCATGTTGTATTCTTTATCTTGATATGGCTTAGCGGTTAAAAATAACAATTAACTATTCTAATATGTTTGTGGGAACCACACTGAATGTGTTAAAAGCTCACATTTGAGACTTGATCTGATCTAAATATAATACACTATTCTTTATTGCTTCTTCAGATCAGTTTTGGAATTGTTTCAGAGGCTCTGAGTGATAAAAGTCAATTTCCTTTTTTCCATGAGATGCTGCCCAAAAATGGATTCCAATACTCAGGAATTGTCCAACTTCTCCTCTGTTTCAGATGGACTTTGATTGGTCTCTTTCCACCAGACACAGAGGAGGGAGAGAATTTCATGAGGACTTTCACTCCTATGCTTGTCAGGAATGGAATTTGTGTCGTTATCTCACAACAATTCTCAATGACTAGACCTACAGAACCTCTCAGAAATGCCATCTCTAAGTGGAAACAAGTCAATGTGTTTGTTCACTTCATAGAATTTGCTTCTCTTGTGGGTAGAATTAGCCACATCCATTTAATAATGGAAAGTTTGCCGGGACCCATTGAAGGGAAAGTCTGGATCACCACAATCGTGGAGAAAATGACAATGATAAGGCATTCAGTTTTCAAATATATCCATAGTATTTGGGCCTTTGCTTTTCAGGAAAAAAAATGGCCAAATGATGACGCCTATCCATCCAGCCTTTTTAGGGATTCCAAATTTGAAGACAAGTCATTTCGCTGTTCTTTTCCAAAGCATGTCCTTTCTGTCAAGGGCCGGAGACGATGTACCCAGATAGCACCACTGGACACACAAGAGAAAAGGAACAGAATTCCCATGAAAAATGACCATCGTTTTTACAGTGTTGTTAAGACTTTGGCCCATGTTTTGAATGTTGCCTATTCCTCAATATCTAGGAGGAAAAAAGCAGACAAGAAAGAGAGATTGGGATTGCCAAGGCTAGAGCCATGGCAGGTATGGGCTCCTGAAAAGGATCTATCAAACCTACCGTATTTTTCCGAGTATAAGATGCCTCTTTTTCCCCAAAAAAAGTGGGTGAAAAACTGGGTGCATCTCATACACTGAATACAGTATTTTTGGCCTACTGAAACCTTGCCCCCTTTGCAAAAAATGGATGTGCAGAGGGTTTGAGAGGTTTGCAAAGTGATCCTGTGGCTGGGGAGGACAAAAATGAGTGAAAAAACTGGCTGTTTTTGCTCGCTTTGCCCTCCCCCCCAGCTCTAGGAGGTACTCTACAAGCCTCCCAAAGCTCTGCATGACCTTTTTGTGTGTGCAAGAAATGAGGTGTGCAGAGGGTTTGGGAGGCTTGTAGAGTGCAAAACCAGCTTGCATTTGGTGTTCTGATTTGTTTTGCCAATGTGTAAGACAGAACATTTGTTGGTTGAGATTTGAAGTTGCCAGTTGTTTGACGATTCTGACACATAGTCAAGTTTTTTTTTTGAAATGTAGCAGCATTCTAGGTGGTGTTAAATAGTTTTACATGATCAGTGAAGAGAACGCAGTTGCTTGTAATATGATCGCAAAGGTCATTTCTGTAAAGTATAAAGATTATTGGTCCTAAAACACTGCCTTGGGGGACTCTGCTGTTAACAGGTGCAGGATTTGATAGGGCTCTCCCTATTTTGACCACTTGTTACCTATCTGACAGGAATGTAGCTATCCAATTATGCAGGGATCCAGAGACGCCATAAGATTTAATTTTAAAAGTAGTTTATCGTGTACCACTGAATCAAAAGATTTATAGAAGTCTATTTAAATTGCGTGTATTGCTTTTCCTTGCTCGAGTTGTGTGGTCCATTTGTCTTTGCAGTGTAGGAGTTGTAGATTGTAGGATAAGTTTTTTCTGAAACTGATTTTTTTGTTAGAGAGTAGGTTGTTCATTTCTAAGTGGAGGGTAACCGATTGGTTTATGATTGATTCCATGACTTTGCAGGTGACGCCACATAAAGAGATTGGTCTGTAATTTTCAACTAGGCTGGGTTCTCCCTTTTTGAAGTTAGGGGTGACTGTGGCTAGAGACCATAGGTTGGGCAAGGAGCTTGTTCTGAAAGATTTTTCAAAGATTATGCTTAGAGGTTCTGCTATGGCAGTGGAAAGCATTTTTAAGAAGTAGGCACGTAGTACATCAGGTCCAAGAGATGGAGATGGTTTTAGGCTGCATAGTGCCTTTTCAACGTTATCTTCTGTAAAATTGATTTGTGTTAGATCTTTGTAATTATTTGTGGTACGACTAGGAAATACTGGGCATGAACCATTGCTGTTTACAAAGACTGAGCTGAAGAATATGTTAAAGATTTTGGCTTTAACGACTTCATCATTACAGTCTTTGCCCTTAGGTCCTTTTAGGGGTAGGATGGATCTTAAGTCTTTAAGTTGGTTGTTAACAAAATTATAGAAGGCACTGTTGGATTTCTTGCGCAAAAGGTTTTCCTCTTGTTTGATGTGATAATTGAGGCATTCAGTCTTTATCTGGTGGCATCAGTTTTTATAGCAGCTTTTAAAGTTAGCAACGTAGCCAGTTTTGTTTTTTCGACAGAGAGATATTTTTTTTTAGATTGGAGCTTCCGTATTGTTATGGGTAATTAGTTTTTCTTGGTTTTGGAGGTTATTATTGGTACTTATAGTTTAATGACTATTTGGACTTCAAGGAAAAAATATTATAATAGTCTTCGGCAGTATTACAGCCAGTGAATAGAATGTGCCAATCAAGAGATGAGAGGTCGGTGTCTATGAGATTGTAGTCAGCTTTTTAAAAGTTATACTTGGGTATAATTATATTTATAATTGTAAATATATTTTACAATTTAAATACATTCAATTTAAATAATGTAAATACAATTTAAATAAATGTTACAATTTAAATAAAAACCCTAATGGTTTTTTAATTAGCATGATAGAATTTTACATTCATAAATTTCAGCCGTGGTGGCAAAGTTAGAATGCAAGTATTGTTGGCTAACTCACTGCTCACTACCAGGAGTTTGATCCTGACCAGTTCAAGCTTGACTCAACCTTCCATCCTTCCAAGGTTGATAAAATGGGGACCCAGATTGTTGGGGGCAATACGCTGATTCTATAAACCACTTAGAGATAGCTGTAGAAGCACTGTGGTGTATAAGTCGAAGTGCGATTGTTATTCACGCAAATGATGAAGGTGGGGACTGAACATCTCTTGTTCACTGGCTCAGCTTTAAAATTGCTCCTCCTTGTAGGATGTTTCAAGTTGCTTTCAAAACTCCTGGATGTTTCCATTCTAGTTCCATCCCTTTCTGGAGAAGAATGAATTTTGCAATTTTTCCTGGGAGAAACTATACTTGGACCAAAGTGGAAATGTAGCAGCAGATCTGAATATCATAAGTTGGTTGCTTTACCCCAAGGAGGATCCCATCAAAGAGCAACTGGGGAGTTTTGAAAGACAGAAGCTTATTATCAACCAAGATGCTCTTTCACGGCTAAAGTTGCTCAACAAGGTGGTTGAAAATATTGGCAACTTTTCTCTGTCTGTATAGTTGGTGTTAGTATCCCCTGAAAGAGCAGGCTCAGGTCTTTTTAAAGAGCCATTATTTGACCAGTTATTTATGCGCCTCTGTCTCAACTGACTGGGATAGGCCTCCTGCTGCTAGGAAAGGGATCCATGATGTTCAGGCAAAGAGGAACCATAATGATGTCAGGTTCCAAATAGCATCCAAAAGTAAATCAGTGTCAGAGGCAAAGTATTGCTCAAAGTTCAAATTTATTAAAAGAGCCATGTTGGCACATCTGGGAAAACCATCTGATGTGAGATAATGCCTTAATCTAGAAAAATGAAGGACTGAATGTTACCTTCACCCCTCCAAAAAACTTTCTTGACTCTTGAAATAATGAGATAATGAGAGTTATTTGTAATGAAATGCTACTTAGATTTGATCTTTGGCTTCCAAGCCATCTAAAAACCCTTTGAATGCAATTGTTTATTTTGATTGTCAGCTACCTTAAGTCTTCCACTGAAACAAAAAGTGATCTAAATTTAAGTAATGTGGGTCTGTCTTTCCATATCATCTAATTCTAATTTTGAG
The DNA here is from genome assembly GCF_964273705.1 of Natrix helvetica. NCBI lineage: Eukaryota > Metazoa > Chordata > Lepidosauria > Squamata > Natricidae > Natrix > Natrix helvetica. The sequence continues at coordinate 371,213,533 of NC_138548.1, forward strand.
AGACGGTGGAGGTTAAGTGGTTCTGCAGTGCTATGGTTCTTGGGCAGAGATGGGATTCAGCAGGTTCTCACCAGTTCTGGAGAATGGTAGCAGATATTTTGAGTAGTTTGGAGAAGCGATAAATACCACCTCTGACTGGCCCCGCCCCCATCTATTCTCTGCCTCCTGAGTCCCAGCTAATCGGGAGGAAATGGGGATTTTGCAGTATCCTTCCCCTGCCACACCCATGAAGCCACGCCCACAGAACCAGTAGTAAAATTGTTTGAATCCCACCACTGTTTTGGGGGGCTCAAAGAGTTGGACACAACTAGCAATTAACAACAAAACTGTAATTGTTCAATGAAAAGGACCTTGTCTTGAATACCTCACTTGGCCTTAGAAATATCCCTTTCCCACACAGGGCTCATTCGCATGCCTCATGTGCTGCAGCAAAAGATGCCTGACCTACCCTTTTTGAGGGACACATTCTCATGACTTCACCTCCACTTGTCCTCACTATAATTCCAGAAACTAGACAGAAATCTTTAGTCTTATTTCACCAGCATGGCAGCTGTACGAATTGAAAATATAAACATGCAGATATAACTAAATAATACCTGATTTGAGGTTGACATCCCTAGTTTGTGAGGAATTTTTTCTTTATTTTTTAATTGGAAGAAGGATTTGGATTATTTTCAAAGGGAATTAATAATAATAATAATAATAATTTTATTTGATTAGCCGCAACCCTCTCCCGAAGGACTCGGGGCGGCGTACAATCAAAATGGATAAAAATACACATAGGACAAACATATATACAAAAAAAACAGAGACATATACATATGTGCATGGAGGAGAGTTGACTTATAAGTGAAAGACAATTAAAAACACAATTAAAAACACAATTAAAAACACAATTTAAAATCCCCTTAAATAAAATTACTAAATTAAAAAACCCATCAGGAGCGTTACGAAGTTATGGTTGAGCCAGGCCAGCTATTTGGAAAAGGTGGGTCTTGAGCTTAACACGGAAGGAGCGGAGGTCAGTAGTGGTCCTAATATCCGGGGGGAGGTCATTCCACAGGGCTGGGCCCACCACAGAGAAGGCTCTGCTCCTAGGCACCGCCCCATGGCACTGTCTGGTGGACAGCACCTGGAGAAGTCCCTCTCTGTGCGAGCAGATGGGTCGCAGGGATGTATGGGGCAGAATACGATCCCGCAGGTAACTAGGTCCTGAGCCATGGAGCGCTTTAAAGATGGTAATCAAGACCTTGAAACGCACTCGATAGACCACAGGAAGCCAGTGCAGCTCGCGCAGGAGCGGTGTCACATGGGAGTACTTAGTACTCCCCATAATCACCCGCGCGGCCGCATTCTGGACCAACTGCAGTCTCCGAGTGCATTTCAAGGGAAGCCCCATGTAGAGAGCGTTACAGTAGTCCAGGCGAGACGTCACCAGCGCATGGGTGACTGTGCGTAGGGCGTCCCGGTCCAATAGGGGGCGCAATTGGCGCTCCAGGCAAACCTGGTGGAACGCCCCCCTGGCCACGGCTGTCACATGTTCATCCATGGACAGCCTGGCATCCAGGAGGACGCCCAAATTGCGCGCCCGCTCCACGGGGGCGAGTTGAATGCCCCCAATGGCCAGAGATGGAATTATCTGGTTGAACCGGGGAGCCGGAACCCACAGCCACTCCGTCTTGGAAGGGTTGAGCCTGAGTCGGTTGTCATCCATCCAGACCCGTACGGCTTCCACACACCGGGACATCACTTCGACGGCCTCATTGGGGTGGTTCGGGGTGGAAATGTACAGCTGAGTATCATCAGCGTACAGATGATATCCCACCCCAAAACCACGGATGATCTCACCCAGTGGCTTCATGTATGTGTTGAACAGGAGTGGCGAGAGGACCGACCCCTGTGGCACCCCACAAGTAAGGGGGCTTAGGGTCGACCTCTGCTCCCCTGCCAACACACATTGCGTCCGGCCGGAGAGGTAGGAGCCGAACCACCGCAAAATGGTGCCCCGGACCCCCAACCCCTCCAGTCGGTGCAACAGGATACCATGGTCGATGGTATCAAAAGCCGCCGAGAGGTCTAATAGGACCAGGATAGAGGAACAACCCCTATCTCTGGCCCTCCAGAGATCATCTACCAACGCGACCAAGGCCGTCTCTGTGCTGTGCCCAGGGCGAAAGCCGGACTGGCGCGGGTCTGGATAATCATTCTCCTCCAGATGTCATGGAAACTGAGAAGCCACCACACTTGGCTTTAGAGTGGTGCAATGGCCCAGAGGTGAAGCTCTCATCTCACAATCAGGGGGCTGTGAGTTCGATCCTAGGTAGAGGCAGATATTTCTCTTTCTGGAAACACTGAGAATATATCTGCTGAACACCACTCCGCATTGGCAACAGGAAGGGCATTCGGTCATTAAACACTCTGCTAGCTCCATTCAGTGGACCAGACTCCACCCCACAAGGGATTATGGGTCATTAAAAGAAGAAGTAGCTTTGCAGTATTTTATGTAGTCCAGAAGAAACCTTTTCCTCATCAGAAGTTTCTTTCTTAAGCACAGCTTAATTTTATAAAAATTTTGGCAGATATTTTGGAATGATTTTTGTTTTTCTGCTTAGTCTCTGCCTCAGTCCAAATGTGTGGACAATTGTCACCCTGGATTTGTAAAACGGGGTCGGAAAGAAGAACCCATTTGCTGCTACGATTGTATTCCTTGTCCGGAAGGGACCATCTCCACACAGGAAGGTGAGTGACACCAGAGGAAAGGGCATTGGATTCAACCAGAGCATTTGATCAAAGTGCATGTTAAAAGACATTTTATTCTTCATTGCTATTTTTAACATCTCCAATTTATTCCTTAATGGGAGGAGTAAGATCTTGAATAAGATCCAATCCATTTCCGTGTTTTTGTAAATGCTCATTGATATCTAATGCCTGATCCTAATAAAAATGGAGGCTGAATTCTTTTTAGATGATAAAAAGTAAATAAAAAGCAATAAAATAAAGGGCTGCCACAAAGAAGAGGCGGTCAACCTATTCTCCAAAGCACCCAAAGGAACGACAAGAAACAATGGATGGAAGCTAATCAAGGAGAGAAGCAACCTAGAACTAAGAAGAAATTTCCTGACAGTGAGAATAATTACCGTATTTTTCGCCCTATAAGACGCACTTTTTAACTCCAAAAAAGAGGGTGAAAATCTGAGTGCGTCTTATAAGCTGAATGTAGCCACCTGGGTCCACTGTTCCCTCTAAGGTGCGCGGCAACAAAGCACCGCGCAGCAGTTTCCAACTGCCGTGCAGTGTTTTGTACTGTCACAGGCGCCAGAGGCTGGGGAGGTCCTTTGCAGACGGCTAGAACTGGCCGCCCACAAAGGACCTCCCTGGACTTGTTTTGGTGAGCGCGGGGTGACTGACTCTAGTTCAGCAAAGCAAGCCCGGGGAGGTCCTTTGTGGGCGGCCAATCCTAGCTGCTTGCGCCCAGCGCTGCGGCTAAAATAAACCCTCAAAGCCCCTGCCGCTACTGGAATATCTGCTGCCGCCTCCTCCTCCTCCTCTAACAGCACCACATTTGCTGCCCGACGCTGCGGCAGATTTCCTGACAGTGAGAAGTGAAGCCGCCAAAGCTCCCGCCAAAGCTCCCATGGCAGCAGCGCCTCCCCCTCTGTTCGGAGCATCTGAGCTGAGTCCCGTTACCCCTGCCCCCTCCTCCTCTGCTGTGCTTTTGAGGAGCCATGAGCCGCGGGAGCCAGTAGGAAGGCGGCGGAGGGCAGCAGGGGGAAAAAAAGCCTCATGGCTTCTCAAAAGCACGGCGGAGGAGGAGGGGGCAGCAGGGTAATGCGGTGACCAGCTCAGATGCTCCGAGTGCAGGGGGACGCGCCGCCGCCGCTGCCACGGGCAGTAGCCAGTAGGAAGGCGGTGGAGGGCAGCAGGGGGGAAAAAGCCTCATGGCTTCTCAAAAGCATGGCGGAGGAGGAGGGGGCAGCAGGGTAACGCGGTGCCCAGCTCAGATGCTCCGAGTGGAGGGGGATGCGCCGCCGCCGCTGCCATGGGCGGGGGCGCCAGTGGGAGCTTTGGCGGCTTCACTCCAAATGTGGTGGTGCTGTTGGAGGAGGAAGAGGAGGCAGCTGTTATTCTGGTGGCGGCAAGGGCTCCAGCAGCAGCCCTGCCCCCTGTGAAAAAACCCGAAGATGGAGCAGATCCACGCAGATGACGTCGCCGCAACATGACTGGAGGAGGAATTCTGGGAGTTGAAGTCCACAAGACTTCAAGCTGTCAGGTTTGAAGATCCTGGGTTTTTTTTTTTAAGGGTTAAGGGTGCAAGGGTCTTGCAACTTGGCAGCTTTAAGGTTTGCATGCTTCAATGCCAGAGTTCCTGACCCAACATTTTGGTTACTAAGCAGGAGCGTTGTTAAGTGATACTATATAACACTTTTAATTAAGCGGGTACCTTGAATAAACATAACTTTGAGTTTCAAATAATACTGATTTTGTTGTTGTCTTAGGTGACACCTGTGAAAAAAATTCAGGTGCTCAGGCATGAAAATGTGCCGCTCAAATACTATACATTTCTGCTCACACTGAAAAAAAATTAGAGGGAACATTGCCTGGGTCATCTAAAAATGGGGGACATAAAATTGTTCTAAAACTGCTGTTAACTTTATACAGTTGATATAAAATATTTTACTACAGTATTTGGTTCAGAATCTTTTTTTTCTAGATTTTCCTCCTTTAAAATTGGGTGCGTCTTATATTCCGGAGCGTCTTATAGGGCGAATAATACGGTAATCAGTGGAACAATTTTCCTCCAGAAGTTATAAATCCTCCAACACTGGAAGTTTTTAAGAAGAGATTGGATAACCATTTGTCTGAAATGCTATAGGATTTCCTGCCTAAGAGGGGGTTGGACTAGAAGACTCCCAAGGTCCCTTCTATCTCTGTTATTCAGAATTCATTACCTGGCACTCTTCATTTTTTGGCGGTTCTTTTTTAATGATTGAATGATTTTGAATCCTAGTTACTTGGTACATGAAAATTTGTATTGTTCAAATTTTTGGGTTCCCTACATTGTTCCATACTATACCACTACTGTAAAGTTTTCTAACGATGCCGTAACTGATTCAAAATAATCGAGCCAATGTTTTAATACAAAACCAGTGATTTATTGATAGCTTCATTAGGGCAGATTTGTTTGCAGCCAAATCTTTGCTTTGTTTATCTGCTTCTGGACTTTACCCCTGTTCCTTCCCTCCCCTCAGTCTGTGTCATAAATCATGTTACCCAATTGATACACTCCTTCCAACCCAGCAGCAATAATCTGAGATCCCATTCCAGCTGACAGTATGCGTGGAATTCACTCCCACTCATTCTGTCACCATGACAACACAGTGAGTTGACAACTACTATGTAAGCTACACAGGCTCCCAGTTTCTCTCCAAGTGCAATTAAATTCACTTTCAAAGCCCTACTAGGCATAGGAGCAGATATCTCTGGGGCTTCTTCTCCCTGAGGATATCTACTTCTCCTACCATTGCAGATATAAAGGACACACTGTATGTTCCCTAAAATATTGACACCATACAGTTACTCCAAAGCCTGCCCTTTTTTGTTGCAGCTCCTGCCCTTCTGAATACCGTCCCCATTGAAACCCTAACCTCCTAAACAGCCCCCCCCTACTCATAAACCTCTGGAGATTGTTCTTCCAGGCTTTGGGATGAAGTGATTACAACAAGGCATATTGGTTCAGTGAAGGCATATTTTTATCTTTCTATGTCTAGAAAGCAATTCCACTATCTGCAGCATGCGCAGTAGATGGTGGGAAAATCACTCCCTTCTTCATTCACTCCTGTGCTTAAGCTTCCCCTCCCAAATACCATGTTATATCCTCCCTCCACGTTTCAATGGCAGCCAAAAGCAAGCAGCAAAGCAGAGGCTGACACCCCCACTCAAAAACCTATGGAGATTGTTCTTTTAGGCTTTGGGATGAAGTGATTACAACAAGGCATATTGGTTCAGTGAAGAGTGGTATATATATATATTGTTTTTTAAACTGGATTGTAAGCTGCCTACATTTGGATTAAGATGGGCAACCATAATATTTTTATCTTTCTATGTCTATATCTATATTTCAGTTTACCAATTACTAGGGCTTTCTTGTCTCTCAGTGTCAGTTGCCATCCAGAGACGGTCTTTCTTGGAAGGTGAAAGGAAGGACTATAAAAATAATATTACTTACTCTTTTCTCAGATACTGAAAAATGCACCAAGTGTCCAGATGATCAATATCCAAATGATGACAGAGTCCAATGTATCCCCAAAAGAATATCCTTCTTGTCCTATAAAGAACATCTGGGCATCATCCTGGTCTCCTTTGCTGTACTCTTGTTTCTAACAACAGGCTTTGTTTTAGCCATATTCCTTAAATACCTAGAAACTCCCATTGTCAAAGCCAACAACCGTGACCTCTCCTACATCCTCCTGGTTTCCCTCTTGCTTTGCTTCTTGTCCTCCTTTCTCTTCATTGGACGACCAACGAAAGCAACCTGCCTTCTCCGACAAACCATGTTCAGCATCATCTTCTCAGTAGCTGTGTCTTGTGTTTTAGCGAAAACAATCATGGTAGTGCTGGCCTTCCTGGCCACAAAACCAGGGAACAGGGTGAGGAGATGGTTGGGGAAGAGCTTGGCCAACTTCATCATCCTTTCTGGTTCTGCTGTAAAAATTGTAATTTGCACAATCTGGCTGGGAGTTTCTCCCCCATTTTCTGATTTTGATCTGCATTCCCAATCAGGAGTGATCATCCTACAATGCAATGAAGGCTCTGTCACCATGTTTTATGTTGTTCTCGGCTACATGGGCTTCCTTGCTGCCATTTGCTTCACAGTGGCTTTCCTGGCCAGGAACCTGCCTGGGGCATTCAACGAAGCCAAACTGATCACCTTCAGCATGCTGGTCTTCTGCAGTGTCTGGATCTCCTTCCTGCCCACCTACTTGAGCACCAAAGGGAAATCCATGGTGGCCGTGCAGGTCTTCTCCATCTTGGCTTCTGGTGCTGGCCTGCTGGGCTGCATCTTCTTCCCCAAGTGCTACATTATCATCCTGAGACCAGATCTAAATACTAAGCAACATTTAATGATAAAAGTCGGTATCTGATCATGAAGCAGTTTCTTAGGCTCATAACACTTAATTATTTATTGCTATTATTATTGAGTTTCTATGCATGTTTTGACAATTGAGGTTATTTAAAATAAAAGGAAATAAACATATAAAGAATGTAAGACTAACTAATAATAATAATAATCAAAGTGTAAAATAAAAACAATTAATAATAACCCTCAAAGTGTAAAATGAATTAATTAATAATTTAAATTGTCATGAAACTAGGGAAGGACAAGATAAGATATGACATTATATTATTATATATATTATATAATATCAACATAATGCATCTATAGATAAGACAAGACTTCCCAGATTGGGGTGTGGGGGAGGAATATGATATCATCTATCTCCAGTCCACAACACAGTCTTTTCAGCAGTCCCAAGAAGGCTTCATAAGCATTTGCACTACTTCAGTGACCCAGAGGACACAGATAAATCTCCAAGCGGCCTCAAATGACTCTCCCAAAGAATGCAAATGACCAGCTGTCTGCAAGGAGTATAAATCCTTCCATTCCCCACTCCGAGCTGAAGAAGCTTCTTAGATCAGAAATGAAATGTCTTTAAATAAAAACAAGAAAGTCAAGGTACCTCTTGAAAAAAGCACCTTTGGGACATTACCATAGTATAAATCTACAAGGGAATGCTGACATCATGTTATTTATGGGCCAGTAAAATGCTAGAACTTTTTAACACTTTACTTCAACCAGAAATGACTAATGAAGGCAAAGAAATCCTTTAGGAGACAACTGAAATGGATTGACTGGAGTTACAAATGCACTTGGGTGACCACTTAAAAATTGAACAAGACGTTGTGCATTACCCTGTCACACTGAAATATATACAGATTGTTTTTATTTTGATCATGGAAATTACAAGTGGACTAAATTTTGAAAAGAAGAAAAGATGATAGAAGAAAACAGGAAGCAGGACTATTTATTTATTTGTTTGCTTGTTTGTTTGTTTATTGGATCTAAGAATGGTTGGGAGAAAAAATGAATATAATATATATACAATATTGTTCTGACCCCCCTTCCTCCTTCGCCCACACAGAACACGCTCTGGAACAATACGAATGACCAGGGTTTATTTTACAGACAGACAGAAAGTTCCGTGGCAGTAAACCACCACGACAAAGCTCACAAATACAGGACAAGAAAGCAGCTATCCAGCCTGCTACGTTTCAAGACCAAAACTTCTTGCAGGATGTCTTTGTTGACTGCTGCAAAGGGGGTATGCACAGTCAACCCGTTTATAGCCTGAAAAGGAGTCTCCTGATCAACAGCTGAGAGCCCTTACCGCCGATAATTGCGCCCACATTCCTTGCGTCTATGGGCGCGGCGATAACGGGCGTCCAGGAACTCCCTGTTAGTCTCTGACTCACTGTCTCGTGACTCCTCCCCACTGCTCCAAGGCATGGCATCAGGAGCCCCCCTCCTCTGGCTCTCACCGCTGCTCCATGCCTCAGGCGTCTCCTGGTGGCCGACCAGACTCTCCGATCCCTGCTCAGAGTCAGAACCCTGTCTAAGGTCCTCCACATCCTCCTGAGCCGACTCATAGGGACCCTCACTTTCGGAGTCTGGTGGCAGCTGCAACGGCTCCTGCTGGGCCACAACACAATATATACACATATACATAAACATACAGTACATATATACGTACATATATATATATGTATATATATATATATATATATATATATATATATATATATATATATATATATATATATATATATATATATATATATATATATATATATATACACACACACATACATATGTATCCCCCATCCCCTCCCACCAAGACTTACAGAAAGACGGCAACTCCGATCACATTTTAAGCCCACAGCTTGAAGATGAAACGTTGCAAAGACAATCTCAACCTTACATGGGAAAAGACCCGAATACAACAAAACCAGCATATATATATATATATATATATATATATATATATATATATATATATATATGTATGTATGTATGTATGTATGTATGTATGTATGTATGTATGTATGTATGTATGTTGTTAGGGATGTAACCCTAGGCTTGGCTTGGCAATGTATATAAGCTATGATTATGTTACTGCTACTTTAAATGCTTAAAATATGTAATTGGCTTGTTACCTCAAGCAGCTATAAGAGGGAGCCAGAATGGTTGTTAGCTCTCTCTCTCTTGCTTGATGTATGATAACTGCTGTCTAACTGTTATTACTGTTGCTACTACTTACTGTGTGTAAGTTATTGGACTGTTTTTCTCTGTGTATGACTTTTTGGCTGTGTTTATGGATTTTGCTATATTCTTCAGAAAGTAAAGTTTATTTTTGTTACTTTACTATCCATTATTCAGTGTGGTTGCTTTATATATCGCACGCTGCGTATACTTTACAGGGTTGCTCTGTTATAACCTCGACCTGGGGTTCATTGCTAGTGCTTAATCGCACTAGTACCACTAACATTGGTTATGGGCCCAGACACCCTGCCTTAATATTTTATTTTTATGCACCACTTTTTGGATAGTTTATTTTTGTGAATATGGCACAAGAACAGTCTGCTGCACTCTCCATGATTACCCGGTTTGATGGAACCAACTATGTTTCCTGGTCCTTGAAGTGTTCCCTACTTCTGCGTAGAGAAGGACTGTGGTTTGTGGTTCAGAACCCACCGGATGTTACAGGTTGGGATCCTGCTGATGATGAGGATGCGAAGAAGATTGCGCAGTTTAACAGGGACAATGAGAGAGCTCTCTGCATTATTGGACTAACACTGAATGACCAGCAACTGGTCCATATTCGTGGCGAAGAGTCTGCTGCTAGGTGTTGGAACACATTGCGGAGAATTTATGTTCGGGACAGTGTGGGTGCTCATATTCATCTCACACGGAAACTGTTTAGAGCCTGTTTGCAAAAAGGTGGTGATATGTTGGCTCATTTAGACTTCATGAAGAAAACTTTGCAGGATTTGCAAGAAAAAGAGTTAATTTTTTCTGAGCTTCAACAGGTGTATATTATTCTATCATCGCTTGATGAAAGCTACGACTCTTTTGTTTCCTCATTGGAAGTTCTTTCACGTGATGAACTGACATTATCTGAGGTTACCGGGAGATTGCTTGAAGAGTCCAGACGAAGAGAGGATAGAGTTCAGTTCAGAGACAATCAATCACAAGAAGAAACACAGTTTTCAACTGTAAATTTTGTTAAGAAATGTTATTCTTGTGGTGGTAAGGGGCATATTGCTAAGAACTGTAAAAATAGCAAGAAAAGGAGTGTTGCTAATAGTAAAAGAAAAAGCAACAATGTTACTGTAACTGTAGCTAAGGTTGATAAGGCTGTAAACCATAGTTTCTGGGTGGTTGACAGTGGCGCATCCCATTCTATAACTAAGGTTAAAGAAAGGTTTGTTACTATGAAGGCTAGCAAACAGCACATTTCCTTAGCAAATGGTTGGAAAATTAAGGCTTCAGGTGAAGGTACAGCTTATTGTCCATGTATTACTGAAAAATTGGAAATGTTATATGTACCTAAAATGAAATTTAACCTATTATCTGTAAAAGACCTTGTGAAATGTGGGTTTACAGTAACATTTAAGAATGATAGATGCATTATTGAAAAAGAAGGTAATAGTGTTATTGCCAATTTGGAGAATAATTTATTTATTCTACATGAGAACTCTTTAAATATTGCAAGTTCTGAACCTGGTTATAAGAATAAACAGCCCCATGATAACTGTATACATCTACTTCATAGACGTTTAGGCCATGTAAATTTTAAAATGGTACGTCAAACTGTTATTCTATCTAATGGAATCAATTTGAAACCTTGTTCAAAATATCTTAACTGTAATGCCTGTAACCAGGCTAAAAGTAAGGTTACTCCTGCAAACCGGTTTCAAGGATTCAAGACATCTAAACCACTGGAAGTAGTGTTTGCAGACCTAATTGGCCCTAAGAAACCTAGCTTAGGAGGTGCCTGCTATATACTCAGCATTATGGACCATTATTCTAGGTATGGTTTCTGTTATGTAATGAAATCAAAGGCAGAAACTTTCCAACATTTTACTAAATGGTTAAAGTTTGTTGAACGTAAGATGGATAAAAAAGTACTTTGCCTAGTCACTGATAATGGGTCTGAATTCACTAATCATAGGTTTACATCAATGTTGGAGAATGCTGGTATAGAACATAGGCGTTCTGCCCCCTACAGGCCAGAACATAATTCATTTATTGAAAGACGTGGTCAATCATTGCAGGCAATGACCAGAACTATGCTAGTTGATTCTGGTTTGTCAGAAAAGCTTTGGGGTGAGGCTATAATGTGTGCAAACCATATTCTGAACATAGTAGTTAACTCAACTACTGGTAAGATTCCTTATACTCTTTGGCATGGTAGGAAGCCTGATTTGAGTTATTTACACACATTTGGTGTCCCTGCTTGGGTGCATATTCCCTCACAGACTAGACGGAAGGATCAAAGCAGAGCTAGGAAGATGGTTTTTGTTGGGTACAATTCCAATCATAGATCGTTTAGGTTCTGGGAACCTGGAACTCGGAGAATTATGCACAGTGCTAGTGCTAAATTTTCAGAACATGTTGGTTGGGAGAAGCTAGAACAAGAGTTTCACAAGGTTTGTGATGATATAGATGTTGATCGTTTGGTTAATCACGATACACCAAATGAGCAGTTAGAGAATCAGGATGGTCCATCAATTACTCTGAAAGGGGAGGAAGATGTAGATGTAGAATCTACTCATGAGGTGGAACAGGATGATCCTGCAAGTCCTGTATTGCCTAGGAGGTCTACTAGGGACAGGCATCCACCCGACAGATATCAAGCCAGATAGGTATCAGGCATCTGTTGCATGTAAGGTGGATAAGGTACCTGCTGCATACAATGAACTGACCATGTATCCAACTGAGGATAAAAATGTAGGGCAAGCTGAAATGAACAGTGAGTTTAAGTCATTGCAGGATTTGGGAGTCCTTGACAAGATTGATTTACCTTCAAGTAAATATGCAAGGGGAAGCAAACAGAAATATAAGAGTAAAACTGGAGTGAATAGGAAGTATGTAGACCTTTATGAAATTTAAATCCCGATGAGTTAGATGATGTTGATATAATAGGTTCTATGTGTGATAAGAGATGCATTATGAATTGTATCTTGAACCAACATTATGTACTGTATTGTGTGTTAAAGAAAAAACATAAATCATTACTGTGATGTTTATGGATTGAGAATGTGAAGTTGTGTGTAACTACATTGACAACCCAAGAGGGGAGAATGTTAGGGATGTAACCCTAGGCTTGGCTTGGCAATGTATATAAGCTATGATTATGTTACTGCTACTTTAAATGCTTAAAATATGTAATTGGCTTGTTACCTCAAGCAGCTATAAGAGGGAGCCAGAATGGTTGTTAGCTCTCTCTCTCTTGCTTGATGTATGATAACTGCTGTCTAACTGTTATTACTGTTGCTACTACTTACTGTGTGTAAGTTATTGGACTGTTTTTCTCTGTGTATGACTTTTTGGCTGTGTTTATGGATTTTGCTATATTCTTCAGAAAGTAAAGTTTATTTTTGTTACTTTACTATCCATTATTCAGTGTGGTTGCTTTATATATCGCACGCTGCGTATACTTTACAGGGTTGCTCTGTTATAACCTCGACCTGGGGTTCATTGCTAGTGCTTAATCGCACTAGTACCACTAACATATGTAGATATGTATGTATGTATGTATGTATGTATGTATATGTGTACACACACACACACACACTCACACACAGAGATCATGCCAGACTAATCTTATTGCATTCTTTGACAAAGTGGCAAAATTAGTGGAATGTCATCGATATAGTTTACTGGGACTTCAGTAAGGCATTTGATAAGGTAGACCATGTCAGGGGAAAAAAAACCCTGTTGGAGATCGATGAACCGTGGCTGATTCCCTTCTGCATATCTTTTGAGATATTTAGAAAAGAAATACTCTTTAAGAAAATATTCTAATTAATAAACAAACTTTAATAATAAAATAATAAAAGTAAATGAAAACAGAAAATAACTAATTGGTTACATTTTGATAATGAAAGCTTCGTCAGCCAAAAGTTGGCTGCCGAACAAAGAAGAGAGGAATTTGGAATGTGTAACGCGTGCGCAATAAATCACTTTCAGATAAGAACCCTTTTTTTGTTTTATGACCTGCGCAATAAAGCTTTCTTAGTTTAACTCTTGAGTGTCAATTCAGGCAGTTCAGGCCTAGCAAACCTTTTAACATCGTGACACCCCTTCTTTTGCTAGTCTGGGCTGACGTCATCAAATCATCAATTAAGGCACATCTTCTTTCGCAGATATTCGTGTTGATTTGCGGCGAGTGGTTTGTTAAGCATGTCTGCGATCTGATCATGTGTAGAAACATATTGCAATTTAACAAAACCTTGCTTAACTAATTGCTTTGTGTTTTGATAACGAATGTCAATGTGTCTGGACCTAGAACCTGTAAAATGTGACTCAGAAATATAAACAACAGATACATTATCTTCCATCACGGTGATTGGTCGAATCGGACGTGTCCAGATATCTGTGATCAAAGCATCAAACCACGTTAGAGAATTACAAGCATCTGAAACACAAGCATATTCAGCTTCAGTAGATGAACATGAAACAAAACTCTGTTTTCTCACTTGCCAGTAAACAGGACAACCATTTAGGAACATCATGTAACCAGAAGTGCTTTTGCGTGACTTCTTGTCGCTCGCCCAGTCGGAATCAACAAAACAAATCAACTTTGGTTGATCAGTGTGTGTTGGTTCTAGCAATAACTTCATGTGTTTAGTGTGTTTTAGGTATTTCAACAACTTCTTAATGCATGACCAATGAAATTGTGTTGCCTTACCTACGTGTCGTGATAAAAGATTAACACTAAGTGCGATGTCAGGTCTGGTCCAACTACTAATGTATAATAGTGAACCAATGACTGAACGATAAAGTGTTTGATCCTCGAACTCAGGACTTGGTTCATGTGTTAAGTTGTGAAAATCTGTTTGCATGGGTGTCTTTGTTGTGCTAGCATCTTTCATGTTGCAATGATGTAGAATGTGGTCAATTTTCTCCTCTTGTGAAAGACTAAACCCCTTCTGTGTCTTTTCAATTTGAACACCTAAATAAGTGCTAATGTGTCCTAAAGATTTTAGTGTGAAGTATCTCTGCAAACTTTTGGCAAAAATCTCACTCATTTTCTTATTTGGACCAATATAAACAATATCATCAACATAAACAAGAATTATCTCATATGCATTGTTAGATCTTTTTGTGAACACGCATTCATCAGTTTCGGACTTAATAAAGCCCATTGAATTTAGTTTGTCAGTAAGACATAAATACCACATTAAACCTGACTGTTTCAGACCATAAAGACTTTTGTTCAGGAACCAGGTATCCCCTTCTTGCTTTCGGAATCCTGGAGGGCTTCTCACGTAGATCTCTTCATCTAGGTCTGCATGTAGATAAGCTGTGTCCACATCAAATTGGAAAACTTCTAAACCAAGAATAGTTGCAGTGGTTAAAGCAATTTTTACACTTTCAGTTCTGACTGTTGGTGAGTAAGTGTTTGTGTAGTCCTCAGGATAACGTTGAGCGAAACCCTGAGCTACAAGTCTGGCTTTGTATAAAGACTCACCATTTGGTTTCTTCTTGATTCTGTAGACCCATCGGGTGCCAATGACTTTCTTGTTTGCTGGAGGTTTTGCAGGTGTGAATACATTAAGTTTCTTCAAACTGTCCATTTCATCCTGCATTGCATCATACTATTTGTCTTGTTCTGAATCAGGAAGCTGTTTGATTTGTGTGAATGTCTCTGGAGGAAGAGTAACGTTGCAAATCAAAGGTACTGGTGTTTTTGTCAGTTGCCATGAATAACGTTGTGGAGGGATTCCTTTTGTGGCCCTCTTGGAGCGTCTAGGAACAACAGACCAGTCTTCTTCTTCTTCATCATCATCATCCTCGTCCTCACGTTTGTCGCTAGCATCAGCATCCGCGGGTTGCGAAGACGGAACATCAGGTTGTGAAGAACTGGTAGAAGGAACATCTGCCTGCGAATTGTCATCAGGCTGCGTGGCATCTGGAACACCATCTCTAGGAAAATAAACTTCAGGATCATTGGAATGAATCCTGGACCAGTCAATGTCTTCCTCAAAATTAGCAGATTGTGAAATGACAATCACATGTTTAGTATCAATGAATTTGTACCATTTTGAATTATCATCAATACCCATAAATCTCAGTCTCTTTGCTACTGCACCTCCCTTTCTTCTTTGACTTAAGGGAGTGTTCACCATAGCATATGAACCAAAAATATGGAGGTTCTTGAGATTAGGCTTGTAGCCATACAGCATGTAGAAAGGAGTTTGATTGATTACACTGCTCCAAGTACGGTTGACAATGTAATTTGCATATTTGATTGCTTCACCCCAGTATGCATTACTGAGATTGGCATCTTCTAGAAGACAACGCATCATGGTTTGTAGAACCCCTTGTCTTCTTTCTACGACTCCGTTATGAGCCGGTGTATATGGAGCAGATGTCTGATGAAGAATTCCATTCTTACGCATCCAGTCCTGGAAACGCTGAGACATGAATTCTGCACCACGGTCACTCTGGATTCCGGCGATGCGAACTTGGTATTGTGTAGAAACAAATGCTGCAAAGTCTTTAAAGATCTGAAAGGTCTCAGATTTCTCTCTCATAGGATATACAAATCCATATCTAGAATGATTATCTACAATTGTTAAAAAATACTTTCTGCCACCAAGGGTTGGTAGGAAAGGACCCACTATGTCAGTGTGTACCAAATCAAAAATGCGTGTTGACCGGCGTGTAGCGTGTTTGGGAATTGCAGCCGCCTTGGATTTAGCCTTTTTGCAAACCGCACAATCCAAAAACACCTTACACCCCTTTAGATCCAAACCTTTTGCGAACTCCGGCATCTTTCTAAGAACACGGAAACTGGCATGCCCCAATCTTCTGTGCCACTTGTGAATACACCTGGAATGCAAAGGTTTACCAGTTAGTGAATTCTCAACATTAACAGTTTCATGAGGACCCTCAGGCTTGCTTTGAGCAATCTGTTTCTGTTTTCTTTGTTTGTTGGCTTTAGGAGCCTTTGGCACAGTAACGTTTTCTCTCTCTGGGACAACTCTCTCTGGGTCTGCGTTGTGCCTTTTTGGAGTTTGCATACTTGCCTGTGCTTGCCCTTTAGGCTTTGGCTTTAAGTAATAAACACCACCAATCAGCATGGTTTCAGCAACAATATCACCATCTTTAACTAAGTAACTTGCTTTTTCGAGGTGGTGAACCTGGAACTTTAACTCTCTAGACAAGTGACTTTGACTAAGCAAATTACTGGTTGCTGAAGGTATGTAATAAACATCAGGGATGTGTGTATCGAGCTCTTCAATGTAAACAGTTCCTTTTCCCATAACCTTGCAAGTGTGGTTGGTGAAGGAATACAGTTCTCGATACTCGGGCTCTGGTTCGCCCATCTCTGTGAAAAGTTCCCTTCTGTGGGTAACGTGCACAGCTGCTCCACTATCTAAAGTCCACAAAAGACGTCTGTCGAACTTTGGATCAGGTTGTGGAACGTTGGTTATGGCCAGTGTTGCAAGTGGAGCTTGTGAATCATGCCTTGGACCACGACGACCTTGTCTTCCGCCTCTACCTCTGCCTCTGGAATCTGTTCCTCTGGGCTGGTACGTGGCGGGAGCTGGAACTCGTTGGGGACAATCCCGGGTGTCATGTCCCACACGGTTGCAGGTGTAGCATTTTGGCATCCTTGGAGCGTAGCCTCTTCCTCGGAAGGGACGTCTGGCTGGAGCCTTTGGTGCTGGAGGCCGTTGCAGATGTGGGGTAGCTAACCTGATAGCTTCGTCTTCCACTAAAAGTCTGCAAACGTGGTTAACTGTGCGTTGAGCAATAGGCACGTAGTTAATCTTTGCAACAGCATCTTTCCATTCATAATTCAATGAGTTAATGATGATGCTAATCATTTGGATATCATCGATTACATGGCCATTTTGTCTCAATTCACTTCTCATTCTTTTCAGTTTGGTCAAATGTCCACCAATTCGTTCACCAGGTTTCAACTTCGAACCATGGAACTCAGACATGAGCAAACATGAGGATTCAATTGAAACGGGCCTGTAGCAATCTTCCAAAATAGCCCATATTTCTTGGGCAGTTGCATCAGGTGGAAAGATACCTTGGATCTCAATTTCCATTGACATGAGTAAAGTCGTGATAGCTCTGTTTTCGAGGTTTCTTATTGCAGGTGTCCAGGGTTGACGGGGAGGATCAAAAACCATGGAATATGTGCCTTCTCTTCGAAGCAAGAGCGCAATTTCACTGACCCAGGCTTTATAATTCTCTCCTGACTCCTTTAATTTGGACTCACCAGTCAAGGGGGTGACTGTGAATACCTGCTGAGGAATGATTTGTTGCTCTGGTTGCAAAGCTGGTTGTTGAACCAGGGGATGCTGGGGTTGCATCATTGGCCTTTGCGTGGCAACATCAAATTGGCTTCCTCGAATTCGCCTTTGGCTTTGCCTTTTTCCATCTAGGGAGAATTCCACACCGCCAGGGGGTGTTGAAGACTTAACCTTTGGAGACAAAGTTTTGGCTTCTAAAGGACTCATAGCTAATTCTTTAAAACTCATCACCTTTTGTTGTAATAATTTTTCTCCGCCAGCAGATGGCAGTGCAGCTTCACTTTTTGGCTGCCTCTCCTTTCTATACGTATGCGGAAGTTCAGTCGACTCAAAGGGACCACGTGACCTCGGTGACGTGTACATGTCTCTTTGTTCTAATTGACCAATGAACTCTGTGGGGTGTGTCTTAGGCTGTTGTTTTGA
Organism: Natrix helvetica; assembly: GCF_964273705.1. Taxonomy (NCBI): domain Eukaryota; kingdom Metazoa; phylum Chordata; class Lepidosauria; order Squamata; family Natricidae; genus Natrix; species Natrix helvetica. Next base: position 371,231,575 of record NC_138548.1, read on the forward strand.
AGAAGACAAGATGGCGTCCTCAGACATTTTGGGAGTGGGGGAGCTTCTTCTACTTCGCCTTATCTCCTCAAAACACACTCTCGCCTCCTTAGCATATCTTTCTAAACGTTCTATTTGATCAAGATAGCTTTGCATTTCTTGCTCATCTGGGGAGATGTCATAAACTTTGCTTTCTGCGTGGGAGGATTTTAACTCTGCCGGCAGTTGTCGTTTAGACTTTTGCCGTTCATTAATTGTATCTTGATAATGAGGGACATTTACTGACCTCAGTCCGTAGATCTTGCCTTCTGTAACTCTTTCCCCCATTTCTGGCTCGGCACCTGAAGAATCTTGCTCCTCTGTGTCCGAGGGAATCTCTTTGTCAGAGGAAGCTGATTCATCTGTGTTCGCCCCATCTTTCTTTTTCTTTCTCTTCTTCGACATGGCTAATTAGGCTTAGTCGGTTATCTTTAGATAGCATGAAGGGAAAATACAGCCATAAATTGTAGCCATCTCAGCTGGTCATCAAAACCATCCTCTGCTACCAAGTTGTCAGGGGAAAAAAAACCCTGTTGGAGATCGATGAACCGTGGCTGATTCCCTTCTGCATATCTTTTGAGATATTTAGAAAAGAAATACTCTTTAAGAAAATATTCTAATTAATAAACAAACTTTAATAATAAAATAATAAAAGTAAATGAAAACAGAAAATAACTAATTGGTTACATTTTGATAATGAAAGCTTCGTCAGCCAAAAGTTGGCTGCCGAACAAAGAAGAGAGGAATTTGGAATGTGTAACGCGTGCGCAATAAATCACTTTCAGATAAGAACCCTTTTTTTGTTTTATGACCTGCGCAATAAAGCTTTCTTAGTTTAACTCTTGAGTGTCAATTCAGGCAGTTCAGGCCTAGCAAACCTTTTAACATCGTGACAGACCATAACCTACTAATAGATAAAGTAGAAGAATGTGGGCTGGACAGCATCATCACCATATGGATTCGTAACTGGCTGACCAACCACACTCAATGTGTAGTCCTCAATGGAACTGCATCTACATGGAGGGTGGTATGCAGTGGAGTACCCCAGGGTTCTGTTTTAGCCCCAGTACTCTTTAACATCTTCATCAATGATTTGTATGAGGGAATAAATGGGGAACTCATCAAATTTGCAGATGACACCAAGCTGGCAGGAATAGCCAACACTCCAGAAGATAGGCTTAAGATACAGAAGGATCTTGACAAACTTGAACGTTGGGCACTATCTAATAAAATGAAATTCAATGGTGAAAAGAGTAACGTTCTACATTTAGGCAACAAAAATGGAATGCACAGGTACAGTATAGGTGATACCTTGCTCAGTAGTAGTAACTGTGAAAGGGATCTTGGAGTCCTGGTGGACAACCATTTAAATATAAGCAAGCCGTGTGCAGCAGCTACCAAAAAGCCAACACAATACAATACAATACAATAGTAGAGTTGGAAGGGACCTTGGAGGTCTTCTAGTCCAACCCCCTGCCTAGGCAGGAAACCCTATACCGTTTCAGACAAATAGCTATCCAACATCTTCTTAAAGACTTCCAGTTTGGGGCATTCACAACTTCTGGAGGCAAATTGTTCCACTGATTAATTGTCCTCACTGTCAGGAAATTTCTCCTTGATTAGTTTCCACCCATTGCTTCTTGTTCTACCCTCAGGTGCTTTGGAGAATAGTTTGACTCCCTCTTCTTTGTGGCAACCTCTGAGATATTGGAATAATGCTATCATGTCTCCCCTAGTCCTTCTTTCTCTTAAGCTAAACATACCCAGTTCCTGCAACCGTTCTTCATATGTTTTAGACTCCAGGCCCCTAATCATCTTTGTTGCTCTTCTCTGCACTCTTTCTAGAGTCTCCACATCTTTTTTACATCATGGCGACCAGAACTGAATGCAGTATTCCAAGTGTGGCCTTACCAAGGCATTATAAAGTGGTATTAACACTTCACGTGATCTTGATTCTATCCCTCTGTTGATGCAGCCTAGAACTGTGTTGGCTTTTTTGGCAGCTGCTGCACACTGCTGGCTCATATTTAAATGGTTGTCCACTAGGACTCCAAGATCCCTTTCACAGTTACTACTACTGAGTATGGTATCACCTATACTGTACCTGTGCATTCCGTTTTTGTTGCCTAAATGTAGAACCTTACTCTTTTCACCATTGAATTTCATTTTATTAGATAGTGCCCAATGTTCAAGTTTGTCAAGATCCTTCTGTATCTTAAGCCTATCTTCTGGAGTGTTGGCTATTCCTGCCAGCTTGGTGTCATCTGCAAATTTGATGAGTTCCCCATTTATTCCCTCATCCAAATCATTGATGAAGATGTTGAAGAGTACTGGGCCTAAAACAGAGCCTTGGGGTACTCCACTGCATACTTCCCTCCATGTAGATGCAGTTCCATTGAGAACTACACGTTGAGTGCGGTTGGTCAGCCAGTTACCAATCCATCTGGTGGTGATGCTGTCTAACCCACATTCTTCTACTTTATCTAGTAGTAGGTTATGGTCTACCTTATCAAAAGCCTTACTGAAGTCCAAGTAAACTATATCAACGGCATTCCTCTGGTCCACTAATTTTGTCACATTATCAAAGAATGCAATAAGATTAGTCTGGCATGATCTGTTTTTGACAAATCCATGTTGGCTTTTGGCTATTACTTTGTTTGCTTCTAGGTGTTCGCAAATTCGTTGCTTGATTATTTTTTCCAGAATCTTTCCTGGTATTGAGGTTAGGCTGATAGGTCTGTAGTTTCCTGGATCTAATTTTTTCCCTTTTTTGAAGATGGGAACCACATCAGCTCTTTTCCAGTCCTCTGGTAGTTCCCCGGTGTTCCAGGATCTCTGAAAGATATAATTCAGTGGTTCTGAGATCTCGTCTGCTAGTTCCTTCAGAACTCTGGGGTGTAATCCATCCGGTCCTGGTGATTTGAACTCATCTAGGGTAGACAGGTGCTCACTTACCATTTTCTTCCCTATTTCAATTTGTGTTCCTAATTTTGTGGTGCTGCTTTTGATAGGTTGGACTGTTTTATCCCTTTGTGTAAAGACAGATGCAAAACATGAGTTAAATAGTTCTGCTTTCTCCCTGTTGCTTGTCACCTTCTTGCCACTTTCTCCTAGCAATGGACCAATTGTTTCCTTAACTTTTTTTTTGTTTTTAACATGTTGGAAGAAGCTTTTTTTGTTAATTTTTACTTTTGTGGCAAGCCTTTCTTCATTGTGAGCCTTAGCTTTCCTCACTTCATCTTTACAGGCTCGGGCTATTTGCTGATATTCTGCCTTAGTTATGTCCCCCTCCTTCCACTTTTTATACTTACTTTTTTTGTCTTTCAGTTTGTCAGATAGTTGTTTATGCAGCCATGCTGGTTTCTTTTGGGAGCTGTTGTTTTTCTTCTTCATTGGTATTGTGTTAGACTGGGCTTTTCTAATCTCATTTTTCAAAATTTCCCACACAGTTCTAGGCTGCATCAACAGAGGGATAGAATCAAGATCATGCGAAGTGTTAATACCACTTTATAATGCCTTGGTAAGGCCACACTTGGAATACTGCATTCAGTTTTGGTCACCACGATGTAGAAAAGATGTGGAGACTCTAGAAAGAGTGCAGAGAAGAGCAACAAAGATGATTGGGGGACTGGAGACTAAAACATATGAAGAACGGTTGCAGGAACTGGGTATGTCTAGTTTAATAGAAAGAAGGACTAGGGGAGACATGATAGCAGTGTTCCAATATCTCAGGGGTTGCCACAAAGAAGAGGGAGTCAAACTATTTTCCAAGGCACCTGAGGGTAGCACAAGAAGCAATGGGTGAAAACTAATCAAGGAGAGAAGCAACTTGGAACTGAGGAGAAATTTCCTGACAGTGAGGACAATTAATCAGTGGAACAATTTGCCTCCAGAAGTTGTGAATGCCCCAAACTGGAAGTCTTTAAGAAGATGTTGCTTCCGGTTCCGGCTGCGGTTTGCGACTGGCAAGTTTTGCTCGCCCCGTGCACTCCTGGTGGGCTCCCCTTTGATCGGGGGGGGGGGCACAGGAAACCCTGGAGGGGCTCCTGCCGAGGGGGCAGCGTAGCGGTGGATCTCCTTTGTCGGCGGTGGCCGTGGGGGGCCGCATCGCCCTAGGCACCGGGAGCCAAGAGGGGAGGCGCTGCAGCATCTTCGCGTTGAGGCAGCCGGATGAAACTCGAGATTCGAAGGATGCAGTTGCTATGCGGTGAGATGGAGATTCCCCCTGTTCCCTTTGATGATTGAATGAAAATAAACAGACTGTCAGCTATTTGGAAAGATCTTCAATTCGTGGCTGGGAAGTGTGATTGGAGGGAGGGGGATCCCCCCCCCTTGGACAAGCGGCTTGAAACTGTTTTGCTCCCTGCCCCCAGAAGAGGAGGGGGGAGCCTTGGAATGGAATCACCCTCATAGCTAAAAGCAGATTTCCTTCACTGCAATTGTGAAATGAGGTGATGATCTGTTGTACTTTGAAAACTTTGAAAACTTTTGCCTTGGGATCCCGGAGCTGGCAGGGCAAGATGGCACACTTCCGTTGTCTTTATGTCCTTTGAAATTTGACTCCACCTACAGAAATTGCTGGCATTTTGTCTTTGTCTCCGTGGCACTCAGAGTAGTCTCGTGTTATATCTTAATCTGGACTTGGAACAAAGGACTTTATTGCTTTATTACCTAGGTCCCTATTTGTCTGGGCTCCTCTGCCTTGCGATCTCTCTCGGCTACCCACCTCCTCAGTTGCTCTTTTTCTTATGGACATTTTCATCTCTGAGCTCTGATTACCACAATGCCACCCAAAAGACCACCACTGGGGAAGCAGGGATTTGCGGGCTCCGCCCCAACATCCTCAACGTCCAGCCCCAGCGGACAACAGACACTAACTTCCTTGTTCCAGCCCAAGCCCTCTGAAGTGGACTTTCAACAGATGTTTGAACAACTCTTAAAGGGGCAGGAGGAATTAAAAAATCAACTGAAAGAAATGAACGAGCAGATCAGAGAGAATAAAGACCATGTGACCCAAAATTCACAGAGACTGGAACTTTTGGAGGAAGGAATGGCTGAGATGAGAAGAGAGGTAAAGGGAGTGCAGAAAGGAAATCAAGAACTGGAGAACCACCAGATAAAAACGGAATTTGAACGAATGTCCTTCTTTCTTAGGTTTCAAAATGTAATTGAGGCTGATGATGAAAACTTGAGGGATATTATGGCAAATTTATTGGCTGAATTTATTGGAAAAGACAGACAACAGATGGGGTGGGACATGGACCTGGTTTATAGAGTAAACTCAACATATGCTAGAACACACAATGTCCCAAGGGAGGTAAACATCAAATTTCTTAGAAAGACCACAAGAGACGAGATTCTGAGTGCACAAAAGGGGCAAACATTAAAATACAAGGATAGAGAAATAGCCATTCTGAAACAGATCCCAAAGAAAGTTAGAGATATAAGAAAAAAATATTCGCTCTTAGCGAATAAATTATACCAGAAAGGGGTGTGGTTTCGATGGCTGTTGCCAGAAGGTATGCTAATATTCTGGGAGGACACGAGAGTTAAAATCAACACAACCACTGAGGCTGAGGCGTTTATGGAAAAAAATTAAGTCCTCTTAGATAAACCTAATGACACTACACCGGACATACAGGACACGGGAGGTGCCGGAGCTCTGCCAGGGGGTGGGGGGGGAGAAGAGGCAACATTGAGAAAACTCAGATCACAAAAATGAACTTGAAAATCTGTGTGATATAAAATGATTGAAATTATCCTAAGATAAAAGTTTATTGCTGACAAAATAGTACTTAGTAATAACAAACTAATGTATTAGTAAATGAAAGTTATGAGAATGGTGGGGAGGGCCATTTCCTGCATAATGTAACTGTTAAAATTTGTACTTCATCCATTACCCCTTTCCTTGAATATTTTGTTTTAAAAACCAATAAAATTTTGTTTAAAAAAAAAAGATGTTGGATAGCCATTTGTCTGAAACGGTATAGGGTTTCCTGTGATTGCGCGGCTGACTGCCACGCGGCGACGACCTCGTCTGCTTTTGGGACCCTCGCAAGGGTGAGCCGGAGCTAGGCATTAGGACCCCCGCAGGGGTGAGCCTGAGTTAGGCTATGGGACCCCCACAGGGGTGCGCCTAAGTTAGGCGGGTCTGGCGCTGCCAAGGAAAAACGGACACCATGGTGTGATGAAACGCACCAACCAGCTCAGCGAGATGAAAAGACCTCCACCGGCCGATTGAGACGGTATTTATTGAAAACATACAAAAGGTTTCTGTTTTACAGCGTGTTATTGCATGATTGGTTAAAATACTTGTTGCTGGGCAAGCTTGTTCACTTGTTACAGAAAGATGTTACAGAAAATGTTGCAGAGCGGAACCTTGAGCAGGCTTTGTGCAGGCTCAGCAAGAATGAGCAACTTTAAACATAATCGCTACAGTTTCCTGCCTAGGCAGGGGGTTGGACTAGAAGACCTCCAACTCTGCTATTGTATTGTATTGTATTGACATACATTTACACATAAACACACACACATATACAGTATAGACACAGACATATACACCAGTGACGTGCAGTCAGGGGAGGCAGGGGAGGCACAGCCTCACCACTGTCATCATGAAAAGAAAATAAATGTAAAAGGAAAAAGGCGAGAGCTGAGGTCAGGCTGAGCTAGTTGCTGCCTCACCATGGATGACTCTGCTTAACTGTTTAAAAAAGCCTCTAAAAAAGCACCCTCTACTATGAGGTAGGAGAACTGCATGCCTCATCTAGTCTCACTTTAGGCGTTTTATGATCACTCGAGCAGAGTTAAGCAAGGGTTAAAAGCCTAAAAATTCCTGACGTAGTTGAGGCACGCAGTTCTCCTGCCTCATAGTAGAGGGTGCTCGTTTGGGCGGGGCTTCTTCAGAGGACCTGAGACAAGAGCAGAGTTGCTGTGAAACAGCTGGAAAAGGTACGTTTGGGTTGGAGGGAGCGGAAAGAATTCAAACTTCATCCTCCTGATGCGGAGCTTTGGGCAAAGGCTGGAGGGAAGGGTTAGGGTTTGATTGCAGGCAGAGCCACGTTGCCTTTTCAAACCTGTAATCAGTGAAGCTGGGCTGGATCCTTCCGGGCTGGGGGAAAGTGTGTGTAGTCCAATCCAACTGTGTGTGTGTGTGTGTGTGTGTGTGTGTGTCTGTGTGTGTGTGTGTGTTTGAGAGAAGGGGGGAGGGAGGGAGAGAGGGAGGGAGGAAGGAAGCGAAGGGAGAAGAAAAAGAAAAAAAAAGAAGGAAAATTCTTTCCCAAAGGTGAAAAACCAATGCTGTCGCTTTAAATCGGAACTGAGCATTCCTAGCTGTGGAATTCTGGGAGCTGAAGTCCACAATTTTTTTAAAAATTGAAACCCACCACTGGGTCAATGCCTCACCAGCCATAAACCTCACTGCACGTCACTGCCATGGCCTCTGACTTGCTCATGTCAACATGTTTTGGAAGGCATTTTTAAACTTGACTGTAAAGAAATATTTTCTTTTAATACGTATAATTCTTATGGAGTTACAAGAAATAGTGTGGTAATTTAAACAGGGAGCAGAATATTAAAAAGAGCAGATCAATCAAGAATTGGAATTAGAAGAGAAATGGCATTTCTTTTTCTTTATCATATTTATTGGTGAACCTCTGGCATTTTTTTCTTGGTGTCTCTGCAGAAAAGAACTCCTTTTTGAAAAAGTTTTTTTATTTTTATTTTCAAACATGTAACATCAAGTATACTATTACATCTTAACAATCATTATTTTGTATTATCCAGTATTATACCAATTCCTCTTGCCATCAATCCACAACAACTGTTTTTTGCTCTTCTGCTTTCCATACACCATATTATACCCAATTTCATCTCTGCCCTTCTCCCCCACCTCCTTTCTCCCCTCTACCATCTCTCTCTTCTCAACTTCCCCTTCCACTCTCCTCTTTCCATTCCATCTCTCACTCCTCCTCTTTCTCTCCCTTCTGTTTCCCGCTCTCCTATCCCCCCCCTCTTCCTCCTTTCTTCTCCCTTTCTCCTTTGCACTCTCTCCCCTTTGTTTGCACGGTATATTTCAGCGTCAAAGCAAATTTCATTCAATATTGATGGTATTAATAATTGTGCAGGTTTTCTCCATGTTGGCTTTCAGTGCTAGCCTCTTGCTACTACTTTTTCTCCCCAAAGGATGGGCCTTAAGAAGGGAGGATTCCCACTTCCGGTTCCGGCGGCTGGCGGTGACGAGCAAACTTTGCTCGCCCCTCGCTCCCCCAGTGGGCTTCCCACTCCTTGGGGGGCACAGGACACCCCGTAGAGGTGTCCTGCCAAAGGGGCGGCACCGCGGGGGATCCCTGGATTGGCGCCAGCCGGCGGGAAGTCCCCCGCCTCGCTCCAGGCACCGGGGAGCACGATGGGCAGACGCTCCAGCGTCTTCGCTACGATGCCATCCGGAGAAACAGAGATTAGAAGGATGCGGCTGCTGTGCGGTGTGGCGTGAACTTCCTCCATTCCTTTTAACTACTTTATTAACTTTAACGAAAAAGTCAGCTGTTTAAACTTTACTTTCGGCGTGAATAGGAGAGGCGCGGCTGGAGGGAGGGGGATTTCCCCCCCTCCCTTGGACCGGCGGCTGGAAACGATTTAGCTCTTAGCCCCAGGGAAAGGAGGAGGATGGGGAGAGCCAACCAATGATGTCACGCCCCTACTAAGTGAATTTTCGGACTTAAACCTTAAAACAATGATGGTCTGGAAACTTTGAACATTAAACTTTGAAAACTTTATTTGTTGTCTCCAAACCCGAAGCTGGCAGGGCAAGATGGCACACTTTCGCTGTTTTTATGAAATGTGAAATCTGACTCCACCTTTGAAACTTCAGGCTTCCGGTCTTTGTCTCCGTGCTACTCAGACAAGTCTCTTGTGGATTGCTGTTCTTTGAACTCCCTGGAGTGGAAATTTTGCTCTATTGCCAGGGCCAGTGGAAACAAAAACTCTGTTCTGCCTGGACTTTCTGTCTCTTGGACTCTCCTAGCTGCCTTGCCTTTCTGACTGACCATTCTCTATACTGACTGAACTCTTTATGGTATAAAGAATGCCACCTAAAAAACCACCTGTTGGAAAGCCTGGCTTTGCTGCCTCTGCCCCGACATCTGCAGCCTCCAGTCCTAGTGCACAATCAATGATAACAGTTTTGATGCAACCTAAACCTCCGGAGATGGAGTTTCAACAAATGTTTCAGCAAATTATACAGGGACAAGAGGAAATAAAGAAACAACTGCAGGAGATGAAAGAAGAAATTGAACAGAACCAGGCCAAAATTAACAAGAACTCACAGAGATTGAACCTTTTGGAGGGTGGGGTGGCTGAGATGAGGGAAGGGATGGAAGGGATGCAGAAGGGAAACAAAGAACTTGATTCCCAGCAGATAAAAATAGAGTTTGAGAGAATATCCTTTTATCTTAGATTTCAAAATGTGATCGAGACAGATGATGAAAATATAAGGGACATCATGACAAACATTTTGGCTGACTACATCCAGAAAGAGAAACAACAGATGGGGTGGGAAATAGACCTGGTTTATAGAGTGAATTCAGCTTATGCTAGGACACACAATGTTCCCAGGGAGGTACACATTAAATTCCTTAGAAAAAGCACAAGAGATGAGATTCTGAGTACATAAAGGGGGCAAGCTTTGACATACAAAGATAAGGAGATAACGATTCTGAAACAGATCCCCAAGAAAGTAAGAGAAAAAAGAAAAAGCTATTCGCAATTAGCGAATAAATTATACCAGAAGGGGGTGTGGTTTAGATGGTTGATGCCTGAAGGTATGCTAATATTCTGGGAGGAGACAAGAGTTAGAATTAATACACCCATAGAGGCACAGGCCTTTATGGAAAAAAACAAACTACTCCTAGAAAAACCTGATGATCCTCCACCAGATACACAGGACACGGGAGGGGCCAGAGCTCTGTCAGCGGGGGGAGATGGGGCAACATCGAGAAAGCTCAGATCACAAAAATGAGTAAGAAAATACACCTGGCATAAACTGATCGAAATTATTAACTGAACTTACATGCTGACTATATGTTATTATGTTGCTACCTAATAATGAACTATGTGCAAATGTATACTATGAGTATGGGGGGGCACACCTACCGCACACTGCAGTTGTTATAAAAAAAGAAGAAGCTAGGATTCCCCACCTTTTACATTATATAAATTGATGCATACTGTTCTGACCGAGGCTTCCCAAGGGGCATGAAACAAGTTCCTTGCTTAGCCAAAAAAAAAAAAAAAACTTTTATTAATTTACAGTGAATTATGCTCATTCACAGGTGGCAAAGTCTTTCAAAGGAGGATTTATAGTCACAGACCTTATCTGGCTTGGAGAGCTGACAGGCTGATATGTACAGAACCTGGCAAGGAATCTCGGAGAGTCACTATCTGATTAGCGAACTAATTGTCTCCTGCAAACTCCACTCCCCTTTCACTCCTCTTTTATTTCCTCTGGGAGGGGCCATTCATCATCTGGTCTTACTCCCAATTTGACCTCTGTTCTTTAGTAGTTCCCTCCTCTGGTAACTCTGGGCATGTGCACACTGAGAACAGGCTCCAGCTGTTTGTCTGCCTCCCTGATGTCTGATGGCTGGTATATGACTCTGGCCGCCTCTCTGCCTCCAACACAGTGCCCTCATCAGAGCCTCCCCCAGACTCCAGGAATGGCCCATGTTCGTCCCCAACCACCTCACTGTCTCAATCAGCTACCAGCTCCTCTGGATGATGGTGGGCCACAACACATACAAGGGATTGGGAACAGAAGCAAGTGAAAAGATAGGTTGTGGGCAACAGCAAGTATGTGATTGGGCACAGGACATCAAGACCTATTGAGATCCACCAGGCAATTAGTTCATAAATAAATATAGTAATGACTCCACATCCCCCAAAATCTTACTCTGCCACTGAAGAAGCTTCTTGGATGAGAAGGAAAATGCCCTAAAGACAAATGAGAAAACCCAGTCATCTTTTATATAAAAGCACCTTTGGGACAACGGTGACATGGATGAATGACAACCTCTATAGATCTCTGCACATAGGTCCCCAAAAGAACTCATGATCCCCAGGGAAGAAATTGCCTCTCACTGTAATTATCACCATCCTGATTTTTGGAAACTCTTCCGTCACTTCTCCAGTGGCTGCCTTTGATGTAAACATTATATTGAAGCAAGGTGCAAAGGACTTTGCCTCACAAAAGGGTGCGTGAATAAACTTGTACTCTCCGTGGCACAAATTTTGGGACATCCAGGGACTGTGCTTCTCCTTTCCTTTCTCTCCTTTCCAGGTGAAGTTCTGTTTATCTCTCTCTCTGTCAACAAAGTTACTCTCATTTCCATATTGTGAGAGTGCTTCGAATTAGTCAAACACTCTTGTTCTTCCTCAGAAACAGGAAGGGGATTGATTCAGCCCCATGAATTATGGACCTCCTGCTTCTGCTTCTGCTTTTGCTGCTGATGTCCCAGCCAGTCTCTGGGAAGCTGAGAATGAAGTGCCTGCTGAGTTTGAAGGAGCAGGAGGGGAAAAAACTACGGAGCTATTACAGGCCAGGAGACCACTTCATTAGCATAGTCTCCATTGCCACAAGAATATCCCATATAATGCTGCCTTTCAACACAGCTCCTTATACTCAATTTCCCTCGTAAGTCATTCAGTTGGATGGAGTTGCATTCTCTCCATTTGCAGTCCTAACACTCTTCTTCTTTTCTTTCAGTTATTCCTATCTTGCAGTGATCGGTGACTATAATTTGTTTCTTGTTTTGGACTCTTTTAGCTTAAGACTGAATGGGCTTGTGGAGAGAAAGAGCAAAAAATGAAAATGTACTTTGTTGTTGTTAGAGATGATGTTATCATGAACATTTTTTACAGTAGCTCATTGATTGATCCAGCAAGAATCCTACGCTTCATTTTTGCCATTCAACAAGTCAACAAGAATTCTCAGCTTTTGTACAATCTCACTCTTGGCTATAACATCCATGACAACTATATGAACACCCTTGGGACTTCAGATGCCTTGCTGGACATGCTCTCTACTGGAGAAGCAAATATTCCCAACTACAGCTGTGGAAAGAAGGACAACCTGATGGCTGTTGGTGATGGATCTCTTGATGACATCTCCATTCAGATGTCAACATTAGTAGGCACCTACAAAGTCCCACAGGTTTGTTTTTGTGTTTCTCTATCTGGTAAAGTGAGCAGGTTGTTGGTGGTTGGGTAATAGATTCAATCATACATTTTCTATGGAATTCACGAGCTGATTTTCACCATGGCCATTGCTGTGGCTAGGGATTGGGATCCACAGTGGGAAGGCAGCCTAAACATTGACGTGAGTAAGTTTAAGGAACTGGACACAATATTAAATATGGAACATTTAAGCAAATTTTAAAATGAACTGATTTGCATTTGCAGTACTCTAGAGATAGAAGACATAACACGTCTATTAATGGATGTCAATTTTATTAGAAAAAAGAAAGGGCAGTATCTTAGACCCCAGATTAGACAAATGATTATATTCAATATTGCTAATATTCTGCGTGTTGTATTCTTTATCTTGAAATGGCTTAGGGGTAAAAAAAAAAAACCAAAAAACTATTCTAATATGTTTGTGAGAACCACACTGGATGTGTTAAAAGCTTACATTTTGGACTTGATCTGATCGAAATATAATACACTATTCTTCATTGCTTCTTCAGATCAGTTTTGGAATTGTTCCAGAGGCTCTGAGTGATAAAAGTCAATTTCCTTTTTTCCATGAGATGCTGCCCAAAAATGGGTTCCAATACTCAGGAATTGTTCAAATTCTCCTCTGTTTCAGATGGACTTTGATTGGTCTCTTTCTACCAGACGCAGAGGAGGGAGAGAATTTCATGAGGACTTTCACTCCTATGCTTGTCAGGAATGGAATTTGTGTCGTTATCTCACAACAATTCTCAATGACTAGACCTACAGAACCTCTCAGAAATGCCATCTCTAAGTGGAAACAAGTCAATGTCTTTGTTCACTTCATAGAATTTGCTTCTCTTATGTATAGAATTAGCCACATCCATTTAACAATGGAAGGTTTGCCAGGAACCATTGAAGGGAAAGTCTGGATCACCACAATCATGGAGAAAATGACGGGGACAAGGCATTCACTATTCAAATATATCCATAGTATTTGGGTCTTTGCTTTTCAGGAAAAAAAATGGCCAAATGATGACACCTATCCATCCAGCCTTTTTTGGGATTCCAATTTTGAAGACCAGTCTTTTCGCTGTTCTTTTTCAAAGCATGACCTTTCTGTCAAAGGCCGGAGACGATGTACCCAGATAGCACCACTGGACACACAAGAGAAAAGGAACAGAGTTCAGATAAAAATTGACCATCGTTTTTACAGTTTTGTTAAGACTCTGGCCCATGTCTTGAATGTTGCCTATTCCTCAATATCTAGGACGAGAAAAGCAGACAAGAAAGAGAGATTGGGAGTGCCAAGGCTAGAGCCATGGCAGGTATGGGCTGCTGACAAGGATCCATCAAACCTACCATATTTTTCGGAGTATAAGATGCATCTTTTCCCCCCAAAAAAGAGGGTGAAAATCTGAGTGCATCTCATACACTGAATACAGCATTTTTGGCCTATTGAAGCGCTGCCCCCTTTGCAAAAAATGGATGTGCAGAGGGTTTGGGAGGTTTGCAAAGTGATCCTGGGGCTGAGGAGGGCAAAAATGAGTGAAAAACAGGCCGTTTTTGCTCCTTTTTGCCCCCTCTAGCTCTAGGAAGTACTCTACAAGCCTCCCAAAGCTCTGCATGACCTTTTTCTGTGTGCAAAAATGAGGTGTGCAGAGGGTTTGGGAGGCTTGTAGAGTGCAAAACCAGTTTGTATTTGGTGTTCTGATTTGTTTTACAAATGTGTAAGACAGAACATTTGTTGGTTGAGATTTGAAGTTTCCAAATGTTTGACCATTCTGGCACATAGTCAAGGTTTTTTTGAAGGGTGGCTGCATTCTAGGTGGTGTTAAATAGTTTTACATTGTCAGTGAAGAGAGCGCACTTGCTTGTAATATGATCGCAAAGGTCATTTATGCAAAATATAAAGAGTATTGGTCTCCTAAAACACTGCCTTGGGGGACACTGCTGTTAACATGTGCAGGATTTGATAGGGCGCTCCCTATTTTGACCACTTGTTAACTATCTGACAGGAATGTAGCTATCCAATTAGGCAGGGATCCAGATAAGCTTTAATTTTAAAAGTAGTTTATCGTGTACCACTGAATCAAAAGATTTACAGAAGTCTATGTAAATTGCTTCTATCACTTTGCCTTGCTCGAGTTGTGTGGTCCATATGTTTTTGCAGTGTAGGAGTTGTAGATTGTAGGATAGGTTTTTCCTGAAACTAATTTTTTTGTTAGAGAGTCGGCCGTTCATTTCAAAGTGGAGGGTAACCAATTGGTTTATGATTGATTCCATGACTTTGCAGGTGATGCCACATAAAGAGATTGGTCTGCAATTTTCGATCTTTTTCCAAAACATTTTAGCCTCCTCACAGGTCCACCATAAATGGTAATATGTTCCGTGTATCGATTCGCATTTCCAACATTTTGGGGAGGTATTTGTTGATATTTTAGCTAACCTTGTTGGTGACAGGTGCCATCTATAAAACATTTTGTACTGGTTTTCCTTTTATGCAACTGAGAGTGTCATTTTTAAGTTTGTTCCCCAAAATTTTTCCCATTTGTCTAATTCAATATCATATCAAAAGTTTTGCGCCCATTTTATCATTTGTTCTTTCACAGTTTCCTCTTCCATTTTATACTTCAGGAGAAATTTATATATTCTCCCAATCATTTTTCTATCTGAGCTTTGAATGATTTTATCCAATTCGTATGGTTCTGTTTCAATGTCATATAATTTGGTATCTTTATTGTATTTAGTTTTGATTTGAAGGTAAGTTGGCCAGTCAACTTTCATGTTCTGTTCGGCCAATTCTTCAATTGTTTTTAAGTTTTCCTGTCTATCAATCAAGTCTCTATATCTTAGCATTTTGTTCAAATCTATAAAATTTGGATGAGTCATCCTTTCTGTTGGTGATAGCCAATTTGGAATTTTCACATAGTGGTTGTTTTTTTTTAGCCATTTTTGCAATTACGCTCTTCTAATTAAATGATTTTGAAAGTATTTGTGCGTTTTATTTTTATCATCCCATAGGAATGTGTGCCAACCTGTTTGCAAATCATGGCCTTCCAAAGTCAAAATTCTTTTATTCTTTAGCTCTATCCAATCCTTCACCCATGTTATTGATACTGCTGATGCGTATAGATCCCAATTTGGTAATGCTAAACCTCCTCTCTCCTTGCTGTCTTGCATTGACTTTAGTTTAATCCTCGCTTTTCATCCCTGCCAAATAAACCTAGCAGTTATTTTGTTTAATTCTTGAAAGAATTTTTTACCCGGATTAATAGGTGCGGCTTGCAACAGGTATAAGATTCTTGGTAGAATATTCATTTTAATTGTCGCTATATGTCCCATGAGTGATAGTTGAATATTTTTCCAATTTTCTAACTCTTTCTTTATTTTATCACTAATTTATTATAGTTATCATCTTTAATTGTGGAACATTTTGCCGACACCCAGATCCCCAAGTATTTCACTTTCTTAGTTATTTGCATTCTGGTTGTTACTTCCAGTTCCTCTTCTTGCTTTTTTGTCATGTTCTTGGTTATCATTTTTGTTTTGTTTTTATTGATCTTTAATCCTGCCACTTCACCATATTCTTCTAATTTTTGAATTAATTTCCGACTGAATTCTAATGGGTCCTCTAGTACAAATACTAGGTCATCGGCATAGGCTTGGGCCTTATATTCTTCATTTTTGAGTCTTAAACCTTTTATTCCCTGGTCCTTCCAAATTTCATTTAATAAAATTTCCAAAGTCAATATAAACAGCAAAGGAGAGAGGGGGCATCCCTGTCTGACTCCTTTTTTTATTTCAATCTTCTCTGTTAATTCTCCATTCATCAGAACTTTGGCTGTCTGATTGTTATAAAATCCTTCTATCATTTTTATAAATTTTTCACCGAATTTCATCTCATCCAATATTGTTATTATAAATTTCCAGATTACGTTGTCAAATGCTTTTTGTGCATCAAGGAAAACCAGTACCATTTGTTTTCCTGGATGCGCCTCGTAGTACTCTATTATATCTAGGATGATTCTCGTATTATTTCTAATGTGTCTGCGGGGTAAAAATCCGTTTTGGTCTGGGTGTATTCGTTCATTTAAAACCTGTTTGATTCTTCCTGCCATAATTGCTGCAAATATTTTATAATCGGAGTTTAGTAATGAAATTGGCCTGTAGTTTTGAATTTTTTGTAGGCTGGCTTCTTCTTTTGGGATTAGCGATATTATTGCTTCTGTCCATGATTCCGGTATCTTGGCTTTTCCTGAAACTTCATTAAACATTTCCACCCCTAACTCTTCCAATATTATTTTATTATATTTGTATAGCTCCACTGGTATTCCATCTGGTCCTGGGGTTTTATTATTTTTCTGGTTTTTCAAGACTAGTTCCACTTCGGCTAAATTATTGGCCTGTTTATCACCTCCCTTTGCTCTTTTGAGATTGGTGTTATCTTTGCTGTGTTTAAATAATGCTTTATTTTGTTTTCCTCCATACTATCTTGTGCGTATAGTTTTGTGAAGTATTTATGAATAATATTCTTCTTTTCTTCTGCTTTGTATTGAATTCTTCCCTCATCATCTTTTAATTGATATATCATCCTTTTTTCTCTTTCATTCTTCAGTCTGTATGCCAGCCATCGTCCAGGTTTGTTGGCTTGTTCAAAGTAATTTTGTCTGGCTGCTTTAATTTTCTGCGCTAATTCCTTTTGGTTTATTAAGTTGAGCTTATGTTTGATTATCTCTCTTTTTTCTTTTTTAATTTTATTCTTTGGGTCTTTCTGGAGTTCATCTTCGGCTTCCATAAGTTCCTTTTGCATACATTCTTGTTGCTCTTTTTGTTTTCTAGTTTTTCTCGCCATGTAGGCAATCGTAAGGCCTCTTGTGTATGCTTTCATAGTGTCCCAGAGATTTTGAATTGAGGTATCTTCTTTCTTATTTATTCTAAAAAATTGTTTTAGTTCTTTCTCCAGCATTTGAGTGTATTCTATTTCGTTTATAATATTTGAATTCATCATCCATCTTTTTCTTCTTCTTTGACCTTTCCATCTTAATTTTATTGGATTGTGATCTGCCCACTCATTTGCTTCTATTTCAATTTCATCTACTAGATTGCATAGACCAGATGAAATCCAAGCCATGTCAATTCTTGATAGTGACTGATGGGGGTTCGAATAAAAGGTATATTGCTTTCTTGTTTTGTGCTTTTCTCTCTAAATATCGTGTAATTTATATTCCATTGCCATCTCAAAAAAGGATTTGGGTAGCATATTTTTTTTGTTTTATTTTCTTTTTGCTTTCATAGTCCATTTTTTAATCCACTATTGCATTATAATCCCCAATTAAGCAAATATTTTCGTATTCTAATTCGTTTATTTTGTTATGTAGTTTCCTATAGAATTCCTCTTGTTTCTGATTTGGTGCATATATGACTATTAATAATATCGGTTTTTATGTTGTTTCTAATTCAATCATTAGTATCCTGCCTTCTTCATCAGAGTAGACTTCTTTGGAATTTATTTTTTCCTTTATATAGGTTGCTATCCCTCTTTTTTTTCTGCTAGTGCTGTGTATAATTTCCCTAGTTTTTTGTTTTCCAATAAGTTCTTATGCTCCCTTTTAATATGCACTTCCTGTATGCAGATTATATCTACCTTCAGTTTCTTAAGTTTGTTAAACATCTGCACTCTTTTTTTTTGGTGCGTTCAGTCCATTCAAGTTTGTTAAGATAATTGTTATTTCCTGGTCCATCTTTAGATGTTTTTTTTTGTTGCTTCTAGTTTGTATCTGACTTTTCCCTCTAGCGCCCTCCTTTTCTGCTCTCTCTCTTTCTTGCCTCTGTTCTTCTTTCCTGTTTCTTTCTTTGTCTTCTGATGTTTCTTCCTCTTGGCCTCGACTTCCACTTTCTAGGTCCTCTTTACTTCCTTGTTCTTCTTCCCCTGTGCAGTATTTCTCATAGAATTCCTGCACTTCTTCTATAATCTCTATCTTATACCTTTTTCCAATCAAAAGATTTACAGAAGTCTATATAAATTGCGTGTATTGCTTTTCCTTGCTCGAGTTGTGTAGTCCATATGTTTTTGCAGTGTAGGAGTTGTAGATTGTAGGATAAGTTTTTCCTGAAACCAATTTTTTTGTTAGAGAGTAGATTGTTCATTTCTAAGTGGAGGGTAACCGATTGGTTTATGATTGATTCCATGATTTTGGAGGTGACGCCCCATACATCCCTCCGGCCGATTCGCTCACACAGAGAGGGACTCCTCCGGGTGCCGTCCACTAGGCTGTGCCAGCGGATGACGCCTAGGGAAAGGGCCTTCTCTGTGATGGGCCCGACCCTCTGGAATGACCTCCCCCCCGACATTAGAATGACTACGGATCTCCGCTCCTTCCGTCAGAAACTTAAAACCCACCTATTCCAGCTAGCTGGCTTGGCATAATTCCACCTATCCCACCTCAGTCCTATTTCTAAATTTTTAAGATTGGATTTGAGGTCTGTTTTATAATTTTTATAAATTGTACAGGGGCTGTTTAATCTGATTTTTACTTATGTGTATGACTGTTTGTATGTTTTAAATTTATGCCTGTACACCGCCCCGAGTCCCTCCGGGGAGAGGGGGCGGTCTAGAAATTTAATAAATTATTATTGTTGTTGTTGTTGTTGTTGTTGTTGTTGTTGTTGTTGTTGTTGTTATTATTATTATTATTATTATTATTATTATTATTATTATTATTATTATTATTATTATTATGAGATTGGTCTGTAATTTTCAACTAGGCTGGGATCTCCCTCTTTGAAGATAGGGATGACTGTGGCTAGAGACCATAGGTTGGGCAAGGAGCTTGTTCTGAAAGATTTTTCAAAGATTATGCTTAGAGGTTCTGCTATGGCAGTGGAAAGCATTTTTAACAAGGAGGCACGTAGTCCATCAGGTCCAAGAGATGGAGATGGTTTTAGGCTGCATGGTGCCTTTTCAACATTATCTTCTGTAAAAGTGATTTGTGTTAGATCGTTGTAATTATTTGTGGTAGGACTAGGAAATATTGGGCATGAACCATTGCTGTTTACAAAGACTGAGCTGAAGAATATGTTAAAGATTTTGGCATTAACGACTTCATCATTACAGTCTTTGCCATTAGGTCCTTTTAGGGGTGGGATGGATCTTTAATGACTATTTGGACTTCAAGGAAAAAATATTATAATAGTCTTTAGCAGTATTACAGCCAGTGAATAGAATGTGCCAATCAAGAGATGAGAGGTCAGTGTCTATGAGATTATAGTTGGCTTTTTTAAAGTTATACTTGGATATAATTATATTTATAATTGTAAATATATTTTACAATTTAAATACGTTCAATTTAGATAATGTAAATACAATTTAAATAAATTTTACAATTTAAATAAAAACCTTAATGGTTTTTCAATTAGCATGATAGAATTTTACATTCATAAATTTCAGCCGTGGTGGCGTAGTGGTTAGAATGCAAGTATTGTTGGCTAACGCACTGCTCACTACCAGGAGTTTGATCCTGACCAGTTCAAGGTTGACTCATCCTTCCATCCCTCCAAGGTTGATAAAATGGGGACGCAGATTGTTGGGGGCAAGAGGCTGATTCTATAAATCACATAGAGTGGGCTGTAAAAGCACTGTGGTATATAAGTCGAAGTGCTATTGATATTCACGCAAATAATTAAGGTGGGGACAGAACATCTCTTGTTCACTGGCTCAGGTTTAAAATTGCTCCTCCTTGTAGGATGTTTCAAGTTGCTTTCAAAATTCCTGGATGTTTCCATTCTAGTTCCATCCCTTTCTGGAGAAGAATGAATTTTGCAATTTTTCCTGGGAAAAAGTATACTTGGACCAAAGTGGAAATGTAGCAGCAGATCTGAATATCATAAGTTGGTTGCTTTTCCCCAAAGAGAATCCCATCAAAGAGCAAGTGGGGAGTTTTGAAAGACAGAGGTTTATTATCAACCAAGATGCTCTTTCACGGCTAAAGTCGCTCAACAAGGTGGTTCAAAATATTGGCAACCTTTCTCTGTCTGTATAGTTGGTGTTAGTATCCCCTGAAAGAGCAGGCTCCGGTCTTTTTAGAGAGCCCATAACTGACCAGAGTTATTTATGCTTCTGTTTCAAATTTCCAAATTTAAGCAATAAAGAAATGTTGGTCTGTCTTTCCATGTCATCTAATTGTAGTTCTAATTTTAGTTCTCCAGGGAGTCCTGGAGTGCTATGGTTCTTGGGCAGATGTGAGATTCAACAGGTTCTGGAGTGGAACCGGTAGTGGAAATTTTGAGTAGTTCAGACCGGTAAATACCACCTCTGACTGGCCCTGCCCCCATCTATTCTCTGACTCCTGAGTCCCAACTGATTGGGAGGAAATGGGGATTTTGCAGTAACCTTCCCCTGCCACGCCCATCAAGCCACGCCCACAGAACCAGTAGTAAAATTGTTTGAATCCCACCACTGTTTTTGGGGGCTCAATGAGTTGGACACAACTAGCAATTAACAACAAAACTGTAATTGTTCAATGAAAAGGACCTCATCTTGAATACCTCACTTGGCCTTAGACATATCCCTTTCCCACACAGGACTCATGCACATGTCTCATGTGCTGCAGCAAAAGATGCCTGGCTTACCCTTTTTGAGGGACACATTCTCATGACTTCACCTCCACTTGTCCTCACTATAATTCCATAAACTAGACAGTAATCTTTAGTCTCATTTCACCAGCATGGCAGCTGTATGAATTGAAAATATAAACATACAGATATAACTAAATGATACCTCATTTGAGGTTGAAAACCACATATCACCCTGGATATGTGCTAGTCACTCCCGACTCTATGGGGCGGTGCTCATCTTCGTTTCAAAGCCGAAGAACCAGCACTGTTACATCTTGCATGACATCTCCGTGGTCATGTGACCGGTATGACTTAATGACAAAGGCACACGGAACACTGTTATCTTCCCAACAAAGGTGGTCCCTATTTTTCTACTGGCATTTTTATGTGCTTTCAAACTGCTAGGTTGGCGTAAGCTGGGATAAATAACAGGAGCTCATTCCATTATGCAGCTCTAGAGATTCGAACCACCCAACTGCCGACCTTTCTGATTGGCAAGCTCAAGATCTTAGCCAGTGAGCCATTGTGTACATGTGATGTCTTATTTCACTCTATGAATTGAAAATATAAATGTACAGATATAACTAAATAATGCCTCATTTGAGATTGACAGCCCTAGTTTGTGATAATTTTTTTTCTTTATATCTTTACTGGAACAAGGATTTGGATTATGTTCAATTTCAATTTCAATATTTCAATTTCAAATATTGCTTTGCAATATTTTATGTTTTCCTGATCTATTGCTCAGAAGTTTCTTTTTAAAGCACAGTTTCATTTTATTTTAATCAATCTAATAAAAATTTGGCAGATATTTTGGAATGAATTTTGTTTTTCTGCTTAGTCTCTGCCTCAGTCCAAATGTGTGGACAATTGTCACCCTGGATTTGTAAAACGGGGTCGGAAAGAAGAACCCATTTGCTGCTACGATTGTATTCCTTGTCCGGAAGGGACCATCTCCACACAGGAAGGTGAGTGACACCAGAGGGAAGGGCATTGGATTCAACCAGAGCATGTGATCAAAGTGCATGTTAAAAGACATATTATTCTTCACTGCTATTTTCAACATCTCCAATTTATTCCATAATGGGAGGAATAAGATCTTGAATAAGATCCAATCCATTTCTGTGTTTTTGTAAATGCTCATTGATATCTAATGCCTGATCCTAATAAAAATAGAGACTGAATTCTTTTTAGATGATAAAAAGTAAATAAAAAGCAATAAAATAAGGGGCTGCCACAAAGAAAAGGCGGTCAACCTATTCTCCATAGCACCCAAAGGCAGGACAAGAAACAATGGATGGAAGCTAATCAAGGAGAGAAGCAACCTAGAACTAAGGAGAAATTTCCTGACAGTGAGAATAATTAATCATTGGAACAACTTGCCTCCAGAAGTTATAAATGCTCCAACTCTGGAAGTTTTTAAGAAGAGATTGGATAACAATTTCTCTGAAATGCTAAAGGATTTCCTGTCAAAGAGGGGGTTGGACTAGAAGACTTCCAAGGTCTCTTCCATCTCTATTATCCTGAATTCATTACCTGGCACTCTCTTCCTTTTTTGGCAGTTCTTTTTTAATGATTGAATGATTTTGAATCCTGTTTACCTGGCACATGAAAATTTGTATTGCTCAAATTGTTGGGGACCTACATTGTTCCATACTATACCACTACTCTCAAGTTTCCTAACGATGCCGTAACTGATTCATAATAATCGAGCCAATGTTTTAATACAAAAACCAGTGATTTATTGATAGCTTCATTAGGGCAGATTTGTTCGCAGTCAAATCTTTGCTTTGTTTATCTACTTCTGGACTTTACCCCTGTTCCTTCCCTCCCCTCAGTCTGTGTCATAAATCACATTACCCAATAGATACACCCCTTCCAATCCAGCAGCAATAATCTGAGATCCCATTCCAGCTGACAGTATGCGTGGAATTCACTCCCACTCATTCTGTCGCCATGACAACACGGTGAGTTGACAACTACTATGTAAGATGCACAGGCTCCCAGTTTCTCTCTAAGTGCAATTAAATTTACTTTCAAAGCCCTACTAGGCATAGGAGCAGGTATCTCTGGGGCCTCTTCTCCCTGAGGATATCTACTTGTCCCACCATTGCAGATATAATAGACACACTGTATGTTCCCTCAAACATTGACACCATACAGTTACTCCAAAGCCTGCCCTTTTGAACACCCTCCCCATTGAAACTCTAACCTCCTAAACAGCCCCCTGTCAGGGCAGCCTCAATCAGTAACCAAGAAAGAAACCACTCAACTCCATTTTTCAGAATTAAGAGTACTTTTACTGGTTATGAGTAAAAGTAGAGTAAGAGTAGAAAGCAGCTAGCAAAGCAAGATCTGAGGCAAAAGCGCGCATAATCATAGATATCAATATGTGATCCAACTCCCTCCCCCTAGTAACCGCAA